>NC_056749.1:468053775-468111275 GCF_019279795.1 Protopterus annectens | reverse complement strand
CACATTTCATTTTTGACTTAAGAAATATCTTAAATGCATTAATTCTAATTCCCCTGCCCACCTTAATCCTGTGTACTAACCCTAACCCTACACATTACATTATTAAAAATCATTTCCCTAACAGTGCCATTACATAAGACAAAAAGACATAGAATGCAGATAAGACAAAACATGCACAACCCTAATATCCCCTGGCCTAACCCTTACTCTAAGCCTAACATGTGAACACTTGCATATTCACAACTGCTATAACACAGTCTTGCACCTCTTAACATCCACCATTTTTTCATTCAAACATTCATTTTCCTGTATGTTCCAGTTCATCAATACTATATAAAACTAAATTTAGCCATTTGTGATTCACTCACATGAGCATTCAGTCATTTGTGTATTGAATGTTTTTTTTTTGCACCCACAAAAACATTTCTACCAAATGGAATTCAACTTTGAGTTACAACCATACACATCTGTCTATATCTCTCTCATTCTCACTCTCTCTCTCTCACTGTCTATGTATGTATGTGTGTGCATGAGCACTAAGGGTAAAAGGGTCACACTGACCAAACAAGCCATTTAATAAAACCTGCAAGAAAGACTCAGTCAAGCTAGAGTTTACACTGAGTAATAACTTAAACCTCATGGAATGGAGGCCCATGGGATAAATGCAGAATGATCCCATTAAGGACATACCAGTGTTTTAAATACATGACTTCTAACTGACCATGAATTTTTACTTTTTAATCTTTGGGTACATTCATTTTAGTGGGGTTTGAGTTTATTGATACAGGAGACCAAAGCATGTACTGCCTTACTCATGCATTACTCCTAACCCTGTCCCAAACCCCTACCCTGTACATTACATCATCAAAAGCTCTTTCCGTAAAAGTACTACTATTTAAATAATGCTTGACCTGGGATTTGCAGCTGGCCTATGCGGACAGTGGGAGAAAGTTTTGTGATTCACTCATTTTGTATGTCACTTACCTATTTGTGCATTAAATATTTTTTCTTCTTATCTGTCTTGCTCATTTTTGTTGTGTTGCTGACCAATCATACACATAAATATATGGATCTTAGTCATAAGGTCAGCAGACCAGATTATCGAATCACAAATGTTCAAAATTCAAAATATTGACTCTTGGAATACCTTGGAAATAAAAAAGCAGAGTTCTTTCAGGGGCAAAAACCCCACTGCAACTTCTCCCCTGTATTTTATATATGCCAACTCTGATCTTGCACCACATTGGAAAAGGGTAATCCCCAGATATATCAACAACCAGCAAAAAACTGAATGTTTGATATTGTGAGCATTCAAAAAACTGAATGTTTGATATTGTGAGCATTCAAAAAACTGAATGACTCCCATATATCTATATCTATAGATATATGGATATATATATATATATATATATATATATATATATATATATATATATATATATATATATATATATATATTCCCCTACTCAGCATAAATACCACATGGTGTATTACTAGAAAAAGACTTGAGTGATATTCATTTAATTAATCAAACTAAATTTAAGATTTTGCAAAAAAAAAAAAAAAAAAAAAGTGTAATTACTCTTTGGGATCTCTGCTGCAAAAAAGACATAGAGTTCATCAGATTTAAAAAAAAATTGCAAGTGCCATAGCCAACCAACCAAAACAGTGCAAGAAAAAGAAAGTCTCAAGTATAACTTTAAGTGCATGTATGAGCTTATAAAATTCTTGCAACAAATAGAACCCATTTTGTTCAATCAAAAAACAACCTAAAAGTAGCTTTAATGCTCTAACAACAGTTGAATATCTTTTTATGAGACCTGACCTTAATGATGCTTAGATGGGTGCTTAAGAATTGTTAAGTACATCATATGTGCTATTAATGAGTCCAACACTAAAACCTGACAGCGACGGCCAATAAACCATAACAGCAGGACATTAAATGGCTTCATTTCAACTCCTGTTTCTTCTTGAATTCTGCTACATTATAGCCATTAGTTTGTATCAAGATGCTTCCCTTAGACAGGGAATATGTAATGACCATTAATCACTTCCTCACTTCTATACCAGCTGCTTTGTAATACAAATAACGTATCCTGTTTGTTTTTTTCCTTCCATCTTACTTTTGTATAACTAGTAGTACATGGAGCCAATAAATCTCCATACACTAAAAAGAATTATGATTGGCTCTCCAATCATAGCATAATATTATGTGCTCTTGATATAGATGCCAAATTCAACCCTTGTGCTTTGTTCTTGAGGTGAATTTCTTGGTATCCATGTTTTGAACTCACAGTAATACACTCATTACTATTGGAGATCCAATCATAATCCTCAATATATTTTCAGTGAACTATAAAACATTCAACTCATTATGTGGCCAGACATCAAAATGCAGTTAAAACTGAAAACGAGCTGGAGATTAAGGTTGCAGAAAAGAAAAAAAAAAGCCGATGCCATGTCAGGGATGGATGAAATGTGAATATTTCAAGATGGAAGATTAAAACAGCTAGATATGGAAATGGAGTCTTAGGAAGAAAAATAAAGAAGGATTGTGAACGGTTAAGAGAGAAGACAAAAGGAAGAGAGAGGGAGGGGGAGAGAGATGCAAGGAAAGAGGCAATAAGAACATTTCATTATAAAGTTTCACGGAGTGTTGATGAGGTCTGTCCTATAGGAAGAAGAACCAGAGCAGAAGTTGATATTACATGCTTGAAAGACGCCATCAGAGGGAAGGGGTGCTGGATTGGGTGCACCAGGTTTTAAATGATGGGCAATTTAATAAACATTTGTTTGAAAATATGCTAAATGATAAATGTGATAGAAAATTATCTATTTTTTTATTTATAATATGAGCCTGTATGTTAGAACTAACAGTACTATAATGTTTAGAAATTGAGCATAAAGTTGAACTGCAGGTCCTCAAAATGACTTCAAGAAAAAATATTTTGAGTACTCGTGGATCATATTTGAAGGTTGAACTATTCCATAAGAAACTTTTGTTTTCATAATCGCATATAAATTATCAACTTTTTCTTTTTCCTTAACATTTAGTAAAAGCTGTTTTGCTTTACGTCCTTTGGTGGAGACTGCCTGGTAAGTAAGATGGAACATAAAACATAAAAATGCTTTTGTTTCACAGAAATGATGCTGAATTTCAGTTTAGTAAATGTGAATGTCTTAAATTCTGCCAGAAAACATTCAAACATAATTAGAATGAATGTTGTTAATAAGAAACATGACCTATTTGCCACATAAAGTATAGATGGGAGGTGAGGGAGAAAATAACCTCGCAAGATAACATAAACTGAAATGCCATAGGTATTAGGAGAAATATAGGTGGGTGTCATCAACAAAATTGGTACACTAGGCCCTCTCCCTAATAAGATCTCCCAAAGATAGCATATATGCCATCAAAAGGAGAGGGCCTTTGATCAGGCCCTGTTGTACTCTGCAGCCAGCAGTGAAGCCCGAGGAGATATTCATACCTAAACAAACCTTCTGAGTTTGACCAGAGAAGAAAGTGAAAAAACACTCAACACCAAGGAGGAGATACCACAGTAGGTTTGTAGATGCTTGTTCAAAATGCCACTGTCAGTGTAATGAGTAGAAGCATTGGTCTGGTACCATTACTGGGTCACTGACAACTCAAACAAGGGCAGTTTGATGAGTGCAAAACCCAAACTGGAAAAAAATCCATTAGCCCACTGGTTGTATAAGTTTCCAGTTGTATATAAATGACATTCTCAGTAACCTTTCCCATGAATGGAAGAATAGAAATAAGGCAGTGGTTGCCAAATGTCCTGGGGCCCAAACATGTACACCTGCAGAACATAATATCATTATCCGTCCAAACGGGTACAATTTGAAGATGAGCCCTAATATACCAAAACCATAAAATTATCCCACTGAGTTTATCCTAGTTTAAACAAATTTGCTTTCCACTCACTTACCTTCTTTGTAATTAGAGCTGCTTTGGCTTCTGCTCAGATGTCCTCATTTTCTCGTATGTCCCAATTTTTCTAGAACTGTAGACTATCATTTCTTTTAAAGAAACTAGTTGGTGTTGTGCTTCATTTTTGTATCTAAATCTACTCATCAATATTAATGGCTACTGTACATGTACAAAATGTGGTACCCTCATCTCTTAAACCAGGAGGAACATAAAGCTATTAGTTTTGCAAATGCTACTGCTATTTTTTCTAATATTCATTTATATAGTCTCTTGAATTTTCATCAGTGCCTATTGTCTTAGACTGGCTTGCAAATGTCTCAGTAAGTGAAGGAGTGATGGAGCAACCATGAGTCTTATAGCCTTAACTCTGACAACTAATGACATTGTTTTAGTCTCTCCCCAGTTTAGCATGTCTGAATCATAACTGTGCCTAAGGGTTTATGAAAGAAAAGCAAAATATTTTACACTGCATGCAAAATGCAGGATATTTGACTTGTTTTTCTTTTTTTTTTTTTAATTAGTATTATAGAGTAGGGGGATGATTGATGGGAAAAAGTGGTTTGACTTGCAAAAGGGACTAGAAGGATGAAAAGCAGGAGTGGGATGTCCTTTCCTTGAAGTGATAAAAAGGTTGACTCTTAAAGCTGGGAGAATGTCATAGTTCCTAATGACAGGGAGAGGGCATACCAGGCCTTAGCTCCTAAGTGGAGAAGACATAGAGCTTGCAGGCTTGTTAGAGGGCCTTTTCAGATAGGGAAACCATCTGATTGGGATCTCAGTGGCTAAGTGAAAGTTTGGGAACAATCCTGATACAAGTTGGTGGATAGCATTAAGTTTCAGGATTTTAAGATCAGAGTTAGAAGAAAGGTGGCTCTTTCCTTTACTGGTAATCAGTCTGCATAAGAATGGCAGTGTTATGGTTAGATTTTGGAGATCACACACAGAAATAATCACCATCATCAATCCCCTTTTCCCTTCATTTAAATGGAGTCAGGGTGTCATGTCAACTGTTGCCATCTTTCTTGATTCACTGCTGCTCTCCTAAATACTTCCATGTTCATGCCTAACTGTCGCATGTCTTCTCTCATGCAATCTATCCATCTCTTTGCTAGATGCCTTTGTTTCTTCTTGCCTACTTTCTGCCTGTCCCAAATCATCTTCACCAGACTGTTCTCTGCTTTCCTGCACATGAGCCCAAACCACCATAACCTGTTCTCTTTGACCTTCTGTGTAATTAGAGCTGCTTTGGCGTCTGCTCTAATATCCTCATTTTCTTGTTATGTCCCAAACCATGCATCCTACCACCTGCCTGAGGCTCTTCATCTCCATCACCTCTAGCTTCCTCAACTGCTCTGCCTTCACTGCCCAGGTTTCTTACTTTTTTGGGCATTCTTTTATCACAGATACATAGTCGCAGCTCCTCGGATTCTTGCTTTGACCTCCTCATTCAGACTTCCATTCTCCTCCACCATGCCTCCCAGATACTTGAATATGTTGACCTGTTTCACTATTTTCCCTTCTACCTCAGTTTTCTGCTTCCTCTGATTTCCCCCATTTGCTGCCATGACAGACAGCTGCCTTGTCTGTGCTCACTTTCATCCCATGTGCCTTCAGTTGTGTATTACATTCTCCTATCAGTTGCTGAATTTCTTGTTCAGATTCTGATTGTAATGCCATATCATCTGCATACACCTGCTTTGTTAATCTTTCCCCTCCCCCTGTTTACTACTTTAGTCTATTACTGGTATGAACAGCAATGGTCTCAGAAATGAACCCTGATGCACATACATTCCTGCTGGGACCCCCTCTGTGAAGCTGAATACTGTTCATACTTGTGTGTTTGGATCCTTATATGTCCATCCATCACCCCTTTTTCCAATTTTTTGCACATGGGTTTGGGGTGTCACTACAATAATGACAATCACCTAGAATCAATGCCTGCATTAATTCTGTTAGTGTTTTTGGGACTTCATACCATTGCATGACTGCCCAAATCAGCTTACTTAGCATGTTGTTGTATGTTTTTTTCCAAATTTAGGAATGCCCAGTTGGTGTCTTTCCACATCTCTAGCTTCTTCTCAGCTATATCGTTCACTGCACACATCAGGTAAGTTGTGTTCCATCCTAATCTGAGTCTGAACTGCTCATCTGCTGTCTTAATTCATACTGCTTTGAATATTCATTTATCAGTCACCCTGCCCAACACTTACAATCACCTCTGTTTCCCACAACTGTGAATATCCCCTTTGTTTTTGTACACTGACACTGCTATGCTTATTCCCCAATCAAATGGCATATGCCTTTCTCTCCATATTGCTATGAGTACTTTCTGAAACTATTTCTCATATCTGCAGCGACCTCATCTCAGCCTGTTCCTTTACCTGACTTCATTTTCCTTGGGCTCTTCTTCCTCTGTCATTGTAGGCTGTTTCTGGTCAGTACAGCTTCTGTGTTTTTTTTTTCATTCAAAAGCTTCTGGAAGTACTCTTTCCATCTGCCTTGGATGGTCTGTGGGCTGGTGATCAGGTGAGGGGTGTCTGATGACCATCTTCATCTTTCTTTCTTTTTAATCTGATAGCATTTCTTTGTACTATCTGCCAAGTCACTCTCTAGAAGATGGCAGAGTACCTTTTTTGCTATTGTGACTGCTTAGCCTCTTCGTAAGCCAACCAGCATTCCTTCTAAGACTTGTCTGGCTTCATTATCTACCACTTTTTCCTGCACACATTCATTCTTTTAATAACTTCCTGAACTTCTGTAATTCACCACCAGCTTTCTTTATGTACCTTATTTCTAAATATTGCTCTGCCACATATCTGTTCTGGGTTAATATTATTTCATCGAAATCTAAAAGCAAAATCAAACCAAGAATGAAAATCACTTGGCACCACAGGACCCGGAAGCACATAAACAAAGGCTTTCAAAATAAGCAGATGAAGAAATCAAACAGCTGCTAGGTCTCCCAAAAGATCCTTTAATGTAACCAGGCAAAGTAAAAATCCACAATATCTTCCAAGCGCTTTCACTCGACCACATGCAAGCTTTCTCAAGGCAAACAACATTGCTGGAAGTTCATTCACATTAAATACTTCCAGAATCATCACATGACTTCCTGTGAACCTTTCCCATGAAATGAATTATTTTTAGAAAATGAATTATTTTTAATGATAATAAGAATGTATTTTAGAATTTCCTTATATGGTGATTTTCCTGTTGGGAAAGGTTCACCGGAAGTCATGTGATGATTCTGGAAGTATTTAATGTGAATGAACTTCCAGCACTGTTGTTTGCCTTGAGAAAGCTCGCATGTGGTCGAGTGAAAGCGCTTGGAAGATATTGTGGATTTTTACTTTGCCTGGTTACATTAAAGGATCTTTTTGGAGACCTAGCAGCTGTTTGATTTCTTCATCTGCTTATTTTGAAAGCCTTTGTTTACGTGCTTCCGGGTCCTGTGGTGGCAAGTGATTTTCATTCATCGAAATCTACTTACATCCAGCTGCTATCATTGAACCAATATGATCAAACTTCCCTTCATCGAACATTCAAATCAGTGAATGTTTTTCCCAGGTAAGGAAACTAGTTGGTCAGCACACCAACCAACACACAAACACATTAAATTAAACCTGACAAACTGGGGTGGGGCGTATTTGGGGGGGTTGCACCCCCCACACTCACCCTACTTATATATACCAACTCCGAGATTGTACTACATTGGAGAAAGGGGCAAATTTCCATATGTTGTCCAACTAGCTTCCTTACCTGGGAAAAACATTACTGATTTAAATATTCAGTGAAGGGAGGTTTGATGATGGTGGTTTGATGAATAGCAGTTCGATGTAAGTAGGTTTTGACAAACTGATATAGACCTATCTGTTCTATATTACCCACCCATGCTGTTTTGTGATGCTGCCATTCTTCTTCAACTCCACATATTTCCTCTTCTTCCTGACATGCTAGAGACCTAATTATTTCCTTGAGCACTTCTGCTTTCACTCCAGTCAACTTCCAGGTCTTACTCCTAGTCTCTGTTTACTTAAAGGCTTCTTTCACCACTGCTTGCAGCTGATTGTGGCTACCAGTTTTCTTTGCTGTGGGTTGATGTTTCACTGAGGATGACTTTGCAATCTCTGACTGTACCCAACTGCCCTTTCCTTACTAGGAGGAAGTCTATCTAAGTTGCTTGCTGGTCAGTCTTGTATGGGATCTTGAAATGGTCTCTCCTACTGAGGTATGTGTTGGCCATCATCAAACCATTTGCCAGACAGAAGCCTAGAATGCCCTCTCCTTCTTTATTCCCATTGCTGCACCCATGTGGACCAAGACAGTCCTTGTATCCTGTTTTTTCTGTCCTTGTCCTGTATGAGCATTCAGGTCTCCCATTATCGATATCAGTTCATGTTGTCCTACATTATCTAGAAAGTCCTTCAACAGAAGCCTGAATGCACTGTTCTCCTCACTGTCACAACTCTGCTGTGGGACATAGATTGAGATTATGAACAGTGCCCTCTCATTACACTGGAGTCTGATTGTCATAAGTTTATCACTAATTCTGATGGCATTCCCTTGCTGTTTTCTGAAACCACTCTCTCTCAATTCCCACACCATTTCTAGTTTGTCGTCCCCCTGAGTAGTGGGCTTTGGATCCCAATCCATGTGGTTTTGCTGCACTGTCCCTCCACCTTGGCTCCTGGATAGATAGTATGTCCAGTATCATCCATACCATCATGTTATCCACTTCCAACCTGCATCCTGTCAGTGAACTTGCATTGACTATAGCAAAGTTTAGTTCAAGTTTAGCAGGTTGATTATCATTTATGTCCAGCTTTTGATCAACAGAACTATTCCAGGTAACCTAAGCTGGGCTACTGGACACTGATTGGCCATTAGCTTGCTGATCCAGGGCTGCTGGGCATTATGGCAGGTACACTGGCCAATAGGGACACATAGACCCCTCTGGCATATGCCAGAGTAGACTGGATCCTTAACCAGCAAATCTCCATATCCATTTTAGGCAACATTAGTAAACCTGACCAGATTACCTAGAGACATAGTGTCACTGTCAAGAGGCCATCTCTGCCACAGCATACAGTCTGTGAGTTCCTATCTAGAGGATACTGTACTTCCTTAAGTGGTCGGGTTGGTCTATACAACTCTTCCCTTGACAGGCTCCACCTAGAGTCTGTGTTGCTTCCAATGACTCCATTTGGTTTGAGTGAGTTTGTGCTAGAAACATCCATCATGTTTTCTGAAGGTGAAAGGAATAGTAGAGTGATGCATAGAGATCATACAAACTCCTCACACACATTGGCTGGAGGTCATATTCAAGCCTTGTATCTTGCTCATTGGAGGCAAAGACCTTAACTATTATGCCAGCTTTGTAAGTAATTGTCAACTGTGCAAATTAAAAAAATGGTAGATATTGCTGAGAAGTGTTTGCAGAGTGTTATGGTTAGTGCTTGGGATGTTGACAAGATATGGGAAACTATCTATGAGATGGGGTGAGTTGAAGAATTCCCTCATCTATGGTAAAGTAAACGTCTGGGGTAAAAAATGTAGAAAAACATTTTTAATGTGGAGAAAGTCTGGTTGATTTTAGTTTTGCTAGCATTAACATATGAAGTCATATGTCTGACTATATAATTAATTAGTTCTTATTGTTTTCTTATAGTGTCAGTGCTGTTTATCATGGCAAAACTCACCACAAATAAAAATCGTAATGATTAGTTTAAACACCATTTGTTTTCTCATGTTTTTCCAATGCTGTGTGACTCAGAGTTGGTTAGTATAAGATGGTGCAGTCACCCACAATACTCAAGACAGGAATTTTTATTTAGTTAAAGTATTTTATGATATTAAAGAACTACAATGACTTTTATTCATAGTTAGTTTTGCCACAATCAACTGAAAGGTAACCATTGTACATGACTGCAATATCCCATGGATATGGCTGGCAGTGATTAGAACTGAACCACTGTCATTTACATTTCGTTTTCAAGTTACTTCAGTATTTTCTATCTAAGCTTCCTTTCTTCTGGAGTAAGAAATGTAGAAAACTTTTTGCTGGGGGTGTTGACAAGATATGTGAAACCAGGCACACTCTATCAAAGTGGGTGACTCTAGATCAATCAGCAGACTTGTTACCAGTGGGGTGCCACAGGGGTCAGTGGTGGGCCCCCTATTGTTTGCTACATACTTCTCAGAAGTTCAGGTCAAAACTAAGGTATTGTGGCTGACCAAGTTTGCAGACTCCTACAAACAAGGTGCAATCATTGAATCCACAAATGTTGTCAATATACTCCAGGAGGGTCTCACACAGACCAACGACTGATGTATTAGATCTCAAACTGAATGCAAAGAAATGCCTCATCATTCCCTTTACACTATCAAATCAATAATACCCATGAAGTGGTAAGGGACCTGGGTTCACAAGTTGACTGTGACTTTAACTTCAACCACCATGTGTCTACTGTAGTAAGGAAGGCTATCAATGTAGCACACTTGATTAGTACAGGCATTGCCTCAAGAGAAAAACAGGTTATAACCCCTCTATACTCAGCACCTATCTAGACCATAATTGAGTAGATCACCCCATTTAGCATGTGCCATATAAAGCACCTGCAGCAATTGAAGAGACCTCATTGGTTTGTAACAAAGAAGATCAAGGGGCTGTATCATGTGCCTTACACACAGCAATTAAAGTCCCTGTCACTATACTCTGTATTGTATAGACTTCTTAGGGGGTGACTTATGCCTGGTCTACAGAGCAATACAAGACCCAAACCAAATGAACTTGCTGCATATCCATAAATCAAATGGAACTAGTGCTACCCAATCCAAGGACCTAAATATGGCCTGCAACTTAAATAGGACATGCTTGAGGGACAGATTTATCTGCCAACAACTGCTGCTTCTTTGGAACAGGCTACCGATTCATGTGAAACAGAGCACCTCTATCAGACTGTTCAAGAGGAACCTGTACAAGTGGATTGGGTATTGTAAATTCATAGTGGGGATAGTGCCCACAACTCTAGTGAACATGGGCAGTCATCACTAAATGCAATATTTGCTATTAACTAGCATTTCTATGGTATTACATTGGATGAAATAGCTAGACTTAAAATGATCTCCAGGTCAATAGCCTAGTAATCTGCTATGAACCTACCCCTTAGCTTGTTTGAAAAGATATATAAATTGGTTCTTATTCTGGTTATATTGTGAGCAAAAATCAGTCACTAATTTAGAATCCTTGTAAATGTCAACTATTTTTTCCTGTAAAAACTGTAGCCCTTTTAACTTTTACCTAAGGTTTCCAGGAAGAACCAAAATAAGTGCAATCTCAGTGGATATTTATTAATTTTGGGGATGAGACTACAGACTAGAATATTCTGTCCTTTGGGATATCTATTAGAAACTGCATGAGCTGCTAATCTCTGTGACTTAGTACGGGTAGCCATTTGCCTTCCTTCTGTTAGGAAAAGTTTTCCTTTGGTGATAGCATACCTCAGTTTATTCAACCTTCTGGGATAGTTATCCAACAAGCTCATTCTATTCTTTCACTTCTAAGTGACTTTACTTACTCCTGAGTTATTAGCTCGGAGGGGCTATAGATTTTTTCAAGAATTTGAACATTGAAACACAAGGGAACAAAGCAGACCTCTACAACAGTATTATTAATTTTTTTTCAAAACAGGTTTATTGTTTTAACATACAAGAGAAATATCATAACAATTTTATACAAGTAATTAAAAATAGATATGATTATAACATTCAACAAAACAACTAAAGTATTTACAAAGACATCCACTACAATCAGATCAATTAATGAAACTAAAATACCATGCTATTGAAATTAGGATTTTTTTAACAAATTTTGTAAATTATCCCATACAATATAATAAGATGTTTTTCTAGTTGTTCTTGACCTAATTGTGTTTATTTCCATATGGCACACTATATTCATAACATTTTAAATTCATTGAACGAAGGAGGTGTATCTGAAATCCAATTTCTGGTTATTATTTTCCTAGCCACTGCTAGAATAGACCATAACAAGGGAAGCTTAACCTTTTAACACTTTGAGGTACAGGTGTGTTGAATAATATAAGAGATTTAGAAATAATGAAATTATCTGTAAAAGAGCCTGCAAAATTCATTAACTGACTTCCAGTATTCTTTCAATTTTATACAGTCATAAAACATATGAGCCCAGTCAGCATTAATTTCTATATTACATCTCTTACATAGATTATCTTTATTATTTATTTTATTCATCATCAAAGGTGTATAAAAAGATCTATGTAAAAATTTCCATGTATAAAGTCTCCAGACAATGGAAGACGTAGTTCTATAGGCAGATTCCAATATATATTGTTTATCTTGTTGATTTGGTGGGTCCCCATTAATAGAAGTGAAATAATTCCAGTATGTATCTACACTGTAAAAAGTTTCTTGTCTGATAATTTTATGTATGTATGAAAGTTTACCTTTATCAGAAACTTTATGTTGTAGATTTAATATCAAGTAATCAATCAGTGTTGGAATAGATTCTTTAACTGTTATAGACATTAGATCTATTCTATCAATGAGATGTTGTCTAAAGGTCTGAACCTCTAACCAGCAAGTTTCTCTTAGATCAAATTCTTGTTTTAAGAAATCTAGATTTTTAACTTTATTATCAGATATCAACTGATACCAGTACTTTAGATCATTATCTATAGCTAAATGAGTTCCTTCAGAAGTAGATGACAAAAGCATACCCTGAGTATAGATTATAGGAATATAATAAAATTCCATTCCCTATACTTAGGGTGCATGAATATAAAGTTACTATAGCTAATAATAATATTTAATGGGTAACAAACCATATGTTTAGGTGTAATAGGTGAAGTACAAAATTCCTTTAGTAACCATAACATGGAGTTATTTACAATCATATTTTTATGTGTTAAGGAGATTTTCATGAAGTGCATACTAATTAGCTCCCAATAATCTTTCCATTTTGCGACATATGACTGATCTATTAATAAAGTAATAACTTTTACAATAGAAGAGATAGTATATAAATTAAAGTCTGGAAAAGAAATACCCCTTGAGACCAGCTATTAGTATGTTTCTTTAATGCAATCCTAGGTCTATTAGGTGCCCATAGGAAATTTAACATTAGTGTATTCAGTTTCTTGATAATTATTTTTGTAGGTGGAAGTATTATTGATTGTATTAAGTATAAAATCTTGGGGAATATTATCATTTTAATAATTGTAAGTCTCTCCTCCATAGTAAAAACATATTATTCCAGGTATTAAAAAGATTTTGTATATTAAGAAAACAGGTATTATAATTATTATATATAATAGATTTAATATCTTTAGATAGTATTATACCTAAATAAGTTATCTGACCTGAATTGGGTACATATTTAGTAAAATCACTTATGAGAATATTTTTTCGTGTATATAGGTAGTATTTTACTTTTTCTTCATTGAATATTAAACCAGAAATACTTTTAAAATTCATCATTTTATCAAATAGAGACTGCATAGAAGAATTAGATCCTGCTGATGTAATTAGAACATCATCTGCAAAAAGTTGAATTTTGGATGTTGTATTTTCATCTATTTCAAAACCCTCTATGTCAGTACTGTTTCTGATCAAATTAGCCCAAGGCTCCATTACTAAAGTGAATAATAGTGGAGAAAGTGGACATCCTTGTTTTGTACCTTTAAGAATGGGTATTTTTTGTGAAACATATGTTCCTACCTTAATATAAGCCAACGTTCCTTTGTATAAATGCTCAATTAGATTTACAAATGCATCAGAGAAGTTTGTGCACTTCAGTAAGGTAAACAGATAGTCCCAACGTACTGAATCAAATGCTGAACTTATATCAAGACTAATAAGTGTTCATAGGTTCATAGGTTCATAGGTTCATACTAGGCTATCTGCCCTAGGGCATTTATAAGCCTAGCCAGAGTGTGTTTGGCTTTCGCCACCCATTTTAAATTAATTTTGCTATGCGTTTTTTTGAGGTTAGTATACTGTGCCTCTGTCTAACAGTGACACAGAAGTGATAGCCGGGGTAAACCTACGATCTCCCATCCACTCATCAAGATTCCTCTTGAAGAGAGTCAATGTGGGACTCTGCCTAACCTGGACTGGGATTTTATTCCAGAGTGAAGGGAGCCTCTGGGTTATGAATCTGTCCCTCCAGCATGTCCTATTTATTTCAGTGCTGAGGTTCAAGTAGCTCGATGGGATTTGGATTTTCTGAGGTGCAGCATGTCCATTAATTCTGGGTTGGACATGGCTTTATACGTCAGGCACAGATCGCCTCTGAGCAAGCGGTATGCCACTGAGTAGAGCTGGAGTTTCTTTAACCGGGCAGCATATGGCATCTGTTTGAGCCGTTTGATCCTCTTGGTGAGGTACTTTTGGGGTCTTTCCAGTTGCTGCAGGTGTCTGGTAAGGTACATCCAAAAAGGGGCATTGTACTCAATTATGGGCCTGATGAGGGATGAGTAAAGAGGTACGATGACCTCCCCTGATCTAGATGTGAATCCCTTCATGATTAGGTGGGCTATATAAAATGTTTTTCTAACCACTTTGGCCACGTGGTTGTCAAATGAGAGATTGCTATCAACTTGGGTCCCCAGGTCCCTAATGACTTCTCCTGTACTTAATGGATTACCACCTATGTGGTAATTTGTGGGCACTTTGTTTTTGCCAAAGGGGATGACTATACACTTTTTGGCATTTAGCTTGAGGCCATGGCTCTGGCACCAGTTGTCTGTTTCTATGAGGCCCTTTTGGAGGATGCTTGTGTCAGCTGGAGAGTTGATTATGGCACCCAGTTTGCAGTCATCTGAACTTGGTCAGCCACAGTCCTTCTGTGTTGGCCTGTACCGAGAAATATATACCGAACAAGAGAGGTCCCAGGACTGAGCCTTGTGGGACGCCACTTGTAACTGGTTTGGAGTCTGACATGGCTCCAGCAATTCTAACTATGTGGGTTCTGTCCTTGAGCCAGTTTGCAACCCATCTAGTGACATAGGGTTTTATATTTAAGCTGGTGAGCTTATCTATATTGCCCGAGTGGGTATTGTATCAAAGGCTTTTGAGGTCCAGGTAGGCTGTGTGGACCACCTTCCCTCGCAATGGCCTTGGTGACTGTTTCAAAGAAATCAACCAGGTTTAAGAGGCAGGATCTGCCCTTAACAAAGCCAAACTGGGTAGGATCCAGTGTCTGTAGGTCCCCAATATCTTTATTTATGAGGTCCATGATGATCCTTTCCATAGCTTTGCAGACCAAGCTAGTCAGGCTTATGGGGCGATAGTTTCCAGGATCCGATGAGGCACCACCTTTGTGGAGAGGGACCACTGTTGCTGTATGCCACTCTTTGGGTACATATCCTGTAGTAAGGCTAAGATTGAACAGTAGTTTTATGTTTGGGATTAGCTCTTCTTGAAGTTCATGTAGGACACAGCCCGGGACACCATCTGGTCCCATTGATGCTGTGTTTTTTGCTTTGGAGAGGGCGGCTCTTACCTGAGCATCTGAGATGTCAGGGGGGCAGCACTCTGTTGGGATAGATATTTGCCCTTTTGTTGGGGAGAGGGGGGAGTTTGCACTGAACCTGTCAGCTAGGATGTTGGCAATGTCTGTGGGCTCGGTGTATTTTTTGTCATTTTGGACTAATTCTGAACATATCTGGGAATTCCCACCCAGGTTCCTAACATAACTAAAGAAAGCCTTGTGATTATCCTTAGTGTCCTGTGCAATTTTTTTCTCAAAGCTGGCCTTAGACGATTTTATGAGTGCCCGTAGTTTTTTGCTAATACTGATCAGAGATGCCTTCCCTTTTTGGGATTTTGCTCTATCATGTAGTAGCTTCCTCCTTCTATTGTATAGTTTGTTTATGGCTGGGGTCCACCAGACAGGACGTCTGCCTTTGGAGGATTGTTAAATCTTTCTTTTTCCTATTTGCAAAATCAATTAATGTTAAAGTTCTTATATTATCAAAAGTATTTCTATTTACAATGAAGCCTGTCTGATCTATATCTATAATGCCAGGAATGATTGTCTTCAATCTATCAGCAAAAATACTCATAAACATTTTATAATCAACATTAAGTAATGAGATGGGCCGATATGAAGTACATCTAGTTGGATCTTTATTAGGTTTTAAAATTGGCGAAATAAATGTATATTGCCAAGATGGGGGGGGTTATTAACTCAGTTTGGGCCAAAATAAAAACCTTATGTATTAATGAATATGTACTTTTAGAAAGGATTTTATATATCTCTGGTATAATACCATCATTACCCGGTGCTTTGTTTGATTTAAGCTTATTTATTTGTGTAATAACCTCTGTATATGAAATACTTTTGTCCAATAGTTTAATCTGTTGTTTATTAAGCTTTTTATTCATGTTTGTGGTTATAAACACCTTTATTTTATCTTTAGGTTCCATGTTAATGTTATTATTGTTAATATTGTGAAAGTGATTTCTAAATTCATCTAGTATGTCTGGTAGACTAAAACATTCTTCTTTTCCTTAGAGAAAAGATTTCTTTGATATGGTTTTGTTTATTCAACCTTTTGTTTTATTTTAAGTCTGTGTAAGTATTTGGGGCTTATTGAGTAAGACAAAAACTTGTATTTCTCTAGAGTTATTTTAACTTTATGAGTTAAAATTTCTTTGTATTTCTCATTTAGTTTGTTTATTTCTTCAATGACTTTCTTATCCATAATATTTTCTTTATTATTATGTTTATAAGAGTCTAATTTACTTTGAATATCTAACAATTCCTTATCCCAAGATTTCCTTTTATTAATATACCATCTTATACTTTGTCCATATAGATATGATTTTAAGGCATCCCAAACATAGACAATGGAGACTTCAGGAGTATTATTTATGTCTAGAAAATGTTGTACTTCTGAAAGTATATATTCTTTATAGTCTTTTAGTTGAGTTAAATATGCTGGCATCCTTTTGATCTGAACATTATGAGTATTTTTTATCATGAATTCAAAAACAATTGAATTATGATCAGATATAGGACATGAAATGATTTTGGAATTAATTAAATCTGTTACCATCTGGTTAGAAATAAAGACCCTATCTATTTTTGAATAAGTTTTGTATCTGTTAGAAAAAAAGGTGTATGGTAATGATTTTGAATCTATCTGATTATTAATATCATTCAAATGATAAGAATTAGCAAAATCATTTAAATGTTTTGCATTAGATGTAATTCTTCTTTTTCCTGTAGTAGTAGTATCACTTTCATGTAGTATACAATTAAAGTCACCAGCTAAAATAATATCTCCTATAGAGAATGATATGATCTTCTCAAGATGATGTTTCACTGTATTAATACCAATTCCAGGTATCCAATATACATTAATTAAAGTGTAAGTCTTCCCATTAATTTGTATTGTAACCATACAAAACATTCCTTTGTCATCCTGATAAGACTTAATGGTTTTAGGAATGGGCATACTTTTATTCCATAAAATAGCCACTCCTCTTTTTTTCTGAGTGTGCTCTGAACTAACCAATACTGTATATTTGTTTGTAACTAGTTTATCAATATCTTTTTTCAAGAGATGGGTTTCTTGCAGGAAGACTAAGTTGGCCTTATGTAAATTAATGTATCTTATTAGGCTTGCCCTTTTACACGGATTATTCAATCCATTAATGTTTAAAGAAATTCCTTTTAAAGATGTCATTTGCTATTTTTAAAACTTAAGAATCTTATGATCAAAATAACAAATAACAACATAAGTAATGTTACATCTCCTCCTTTAGGTGTACCTTCAAATATAGCTGTATTTATTGAATCTCTTATGGGATTTTGTATAGGATTCAATTTTGTTTGTAGTGACAGTGAGTGTACAAAATATATTGTGGATGTCAAAACTATATACATATAACAATGAACAAGTGACAATAATGTAAGGATTAAACCTTGCATCCAGCCTGGAGTTAAAAACTCCAACTTAGAGTAGTATTTACCACTCAAGTTAACCCCCTACCCTAAGCAGCAGTACCTCAGCTACCACCTTATCAATTTAATACTGGTTATATTTAACTTAAATTAACAGCTTTCAATTCAATTATCTAGCAAGACAAGACTACACATTTGATAAAACAGCATCATATAAACTAAAATAAACTTTTTTTTTTTTAAAAAACTATTCATACTACTATATACATCTATGTAATATAATACACTTGTATTCATATAGCATTCAAACAAACTTGATATTAGGAACCAAGAAGAGAGAGAGAAATAAAAGACGTGAAAGAGGGAGAGAGAGTGAAAGAAAGAGAGGAAAAAAAAAAAGGAAGGCATATTGACATATTAATTTATTCAAAGTATGTAAAAATAAGTTCTAACATTCATTTAAATCAAAAACTTTAGCTAATATGGTTCAGACATTACATATATTAAGATGCATCTATTTTCTGTCATGTAAATGCAGTCAACAGCTTCAAAAAAAACCCCTTGAATTGCTTGTATATGAGCATTTTACTCATACTCATTATTGTCAATAGAATAAAATATTATATTTATAGAAATTGTTATAAATCATACTGCATAGTTATGCAAGTTCTCAGAAACACTTGAATTATTGTAAAAAAAAAACATCTGTATTTTGTATGTCTATACAACTGCTTTAAAATATATCACATGACAATTTCTTCCAGTATAGAGTTATAAGGTTATTTATGCTTGTCAATCAGATGAATTAAATGAGTTATAGTAATGTATATGTTTGGAACATAAGTTTTCAACACAGATTAGTATGCAGCAGTCAAGTAGATTTTCAAAAACACTTGAATAAATGTTTCATTTTCTATGCTTTCTAAAATAAGACATTTACTTACTACAAGAAACTGCATCATTTAAAATCATTATAACTGACATATTTTATGAATTATAACATAGACATTTAAGTAATTATATAAAATAACTCACATTTAAATGTCAAAGAGTTCATTTTCCTTCACATAGTCGCATTTGCATCAGTTCTACTTCCTGGTAGAGTGTTCTTCCTGAATCTGTGCTGTGTCAGTGTGATATCTGGGTCAAAGGTCAGATTGACTGCTTTCAGCTTCTCTGTGAGAATTCTGAGAGTTGAAGCTTTTGAAACAGCTCATGGACACTGTGCATGAGGTAGCCCACATCCCAGATTGTCTCCCTTAACATTTCAAGGAAACTTGTTAAAACTAGTGACAAACATTCATTTAGCAGTGTAAATGCATCTAAACATGACAAAACCTTCGCAATGTATTTTACAGGTTATTACAGCCTCTATGTAAGTGAAATTAAGCCCAATGTTATTAATAAGTAATAAAACTCAATATTTTTGTCCCAAGTCAATTTTTATGCAAATCTTATTATTTACTGTGTCTATATGATCAAAAGCATTTCTATATATTAATATGAGAAAAAAATAAAGAGAAAGAATAAAGAAAAGAAAAGAGAGTAGAAAATAAAAGAGTGTAAAGCAGAAATAAAAAAATGTAAGAGAAAGCTATAAGAAGTATATACAATGGAATATTACTTACTGTTTATATTAATAGAGTTAAAAATAAAACATATTATTTACTATTATTTAGTTCTAATTATTATTAGTTAAAGCATGACAGATTATTTACAAACAAGCATAAGCAGTATAATCAAGAAAGTATAATTAGGAATAGCATTTGAAGAACATATAAACTTTTTACAAGGAATAAATATGTTATTATTCCATTTAAAATATTTTCATTACTCTTCTCTCCCTGCCCTCCCCCACCCTTTACCCACTACATAATCTAAATAGAATGTCATTGTTTAAACAAAGAAAAGAAGAGAAGGAGAAAAAAAGAAAAAAAACGTATCAAATTACTGACCTTACTTCTCTTTTTCAGAAAGAGAAACAAATTAAATGATAGCTTGTTATTAGTTCCTTAGATATTTTGACTGGTTATGAAACAAAACATTTCTTTGCACACAGAGAATAACTTTGATTAAATCTTTTTCAGAACATTTGTGGCTTTCTGGAAATGCAGGAACTATATTTAAAAAGATTAATAATGAAGTAAAATGATGAGAGAAAAAAAACATAGAACAAATCATTTGTTCTTTAGTCTCTTCTTCTTCTCTGAAGTCTTCCATGAAGTTTCAGTTGCCAGTCTCTTTAATGAAGGACTAGCCCATTCCATTTCCTCTATTTTATCCAAAATCTTATTTTTTTTGATAAACAGTAAAGCAGAGTCTAAGTCATCAAAGATTTTAGGACCATCAGGAAGGAAGATTTTTAGCTTGGCAGGAAACAGAAGGTATGTTTTAAACTGTGCTTTTTTAAGCTCCCTTATTAGTGGCAGAAAAACTTTTCTTTTAGCTATTACCAAGGAAGAATAGTCATTGTCAAAACGCACAGTTGTCTCATTAATCTTAACAGGAGCTTTAGCCCAAGCAGATTTAAGAACCATCTCTTTATCAAAAGATGATAGAAATGTAACTATAACTGATCTAGGATAGTTTTTGTTAGAGTTAGTATTAGCTATAGATCTATGTGCTCTTTCCATACCAAAAGAGAATGCTTCTGGTAGGTCTAAAGTTTTAGGGAGCCATGTTGTTAAAAAAGAAGTAATATTGTTACCTTCAATATTTTCTGGCAGTCCAAAAATCCTAATGTTATTGCACCTAGATCTATTTTCCAAGTCATCCAGCTTTGTTTGTAAATGTGTATTTTGTTTCAGCAGAAACTCAATGTTGATTTCCTCTTCTTGGATTCTATTTTCCATGTCATTCACAGCTTCTTCTATGCCTGTCATCTGGATCTTCTGTTGTTGCAGGTCTATATGTAACAAGTCTATTTGTTTTGTAGTTTTTTCTATGAAGGTGTCAATTTTAGTATCCATTTTATCCATCTTAGCAGTAAGTTGCTGGATTATAGTTATCAGAGACTGAAGTTCTTTCTTGATGCTGGAGTCTTGAGAATTTGTCTTACTGGAACTCATTTCAGACTGATAAACTGACAGGAAAATTTCCAATGTGATTTCTGACAGGAATATTGTTAAAATGTCCTTTCTTTTTTAGATATAGTTCAAGAACTATATAAAACAAACATATTTAGAAAGAAAATTACTTCAAAAATTAATCTTTTAAGTAATTAATTCCTGTCAGTGTAATGAAATTGGTGGAGGTGAAGAAATCTGCTGCTATCCTGTGTTCATCCTTGGCCACGCCCCCCAACAGTATTATTCTTGACAGCTTATCTATTTTATTTTAATCCACAGAAACAACACCTGCACTGAAATGATAAAAAATGTACCTATCCAAAATGATTGTTATGTTTATACCAAAGCCTTTAAATTTCTTAAACGCTTAAAGAAAATACATCACTTAGAGTGTTTGTGGTGGTTGTGTCTGTCAGTGGGGGGCAACCACCTCAGCTGCACTCAACTCGTTCTTTCCTAGCAGATTCTACTGACTCACAGATCAGTTCCAGCTCCTAGCATGCAGCATTCACAGATGAACATGTTTGTGGACGTGTGGGACCCTATCATAGAATAATCATCACCCATGGTAAAGCTGGGGATATTTCCTTAACAGCGAATAAGTGATCAATTAAGAACATAGAAGAAAAAGAGATAACAATATACATGTATCATGCACAGAAAATATGATTGACGACATTATTTTTCACTCATCATATATAACAGGATATCCGCGTGTTATGCATTGTCATTCACATCATACCATATCATATTAAATTATTTAATGGTATAAAATGTTGGTAGAAGCAGGTCTCTCTGGTGTGTCACTGTTGCAGCTAGTCCATGATAAGAAACTGATAGTTTTAGCCTCTACTATCCATTGTGATAACTCTCTGCGACATTCTGCTACCCTTATAGTGTAAAGGTGCTGCTTAATGTATACGTTGGGCTGAGTTCCCTTAATCAGAAAATTATGTCCATTCCTCCTCATAATGTGCTGCATATTCAGCCTCATCACATCCAAACTTCCAACTAATGAATTTTATACCCCCAATACCGTTCTCATCTCTCTCCTTTTCAAGAAAGTTTCTCATCTCTCTCCTTTTCAAGAAAGTTTCTCATCTCTCTCCTTTTCAAGAAAGTAAAGGTAAAGTTTTTAGAAAAAAAATCCTAATACAATACTCTGTCCTTCCCTCTTATCCTTCTGGCTGTCTATCTCTGTTTATTTTCATTACTGTTTACTTTAGGGAAGATTCCAAAAATAAATGCAACAGCACAAAATTGTTCCCCAAGAAAAAAATCTGATATAACAGCAACACACACACACACATACACACACATTATTTTTTTTTTGCAAGGAGGAACACCTCCTATTGCTAAATGTTAGAAGTTATATTCCACAGCAATCCTTTTTAGTCTGTTTCAACCTAATGTTATCATCAGAGACAAAGTTACTTCTGTTGCTCTGATAATATTTCTGATTTTTCTTATGCTCTACATTGATCTGGAACATTGTAGTATGTGGTTGTGGGAAAGTGCTCCTTACAAGGAATTTGCATCTAAAGAAGCTGCAGAAAGAGATAGTTTCAGGCTTTTTTATTTGTTTTTTTTTTTTTTTTACTATAGTTTTTTGTCATTTGGACTATAAAATAATGACTACTGACAGACTTTTAAAGTCCCAAGCTTTGCATCCCTGCATGGCTCCTTGATTTCTGGAATATTTTGGTCTGTGATTGGAAGAAACAGCTCCTTATGTGGCTGTTGCATCTCTTGTTAAAGCAGTTCCAGAAAAGGGAAGTCTCAGGCTTTTTCTATTTGGTCTTTTTGCTTTAGTTTTTTTTTTTTTTTTTTTTGGCATTTGGGCTTCAAAAGAACAACTACTAAAATGTCCTGTGACGAATGCCTCATCAAACCACTGATTGATTTTCAAAGTCCCAGTCTTTGCTTTTCTGTGTGGCTCCCTGGCTTACTTTAATTCCAGAAGTTTCATGCAGTGTGACAGGAGTTTGATACCTCTGTACTATCCACAGTTGTGGATATCCCCCTTGTTCTCGTACACTGGCACTAGCATGCTTATTTGCAGTCGTCTGAAATTCACCTTTCTTTCTATATTACTATAAGTGCCCTCAGGAGCTGTTTCTCCCCTCTCTCATCCAGCATCTTGATCATATGTGCTGTGACCTCATCTGAGCCTGCTGCTTCACCTGACTTCATTGTTCCTTAGTGCTGTTCTTACACTTTCTAGGGTGGGCTCCTCTTCATCTTTCATTGTAGGCTGTATTTCTGGGGTAGTACAACTTCTGCGAGGTTTTCTTCATTCAGAAGTTAGTGGAAGTACTACTTCCATATACCCTTAATTTCCTGAGGACTGGTGAGCAGGTTGTTGCTGGCATCCCTCATGAAGGGTGTCTGACTATCTTCTTTATCTTTCTATCTTCTGTACATAAAGTCCCTGATATATTAATGTTAACCTAACATAAATCTGCAGAATCCTGATAGAAATTAAAGTTAACCTAATATAAGGTGTGCAGAATCTAGATATAGATTCTGAAGAAAGACAATCACAACAAATCAACAAATAACTCATTTCAGTTGTTAGTACATTACGATCTCGTATGAGTATATGATCTTCAATCTGGCAAAGTATCTTGTGGAAACTGAATCATCCCAAAGATGCAGATAGCGTCTGGCTTTTATTTCATAGGCATTTAATTTTAGGATCCCTAGACACTCCAGGGTGGAGATTACACATATACACTGGAATGTTACATGTCTGAACGATAGTTTGAATCCTAGTTCATGAGACCCAAACAAGTTGTACAGACAGAGACAAACACTTCTCAGGTGACCTGAGGTTCCTGTGTCTGTTTTCAACACTGTATATGGTCAAATACAAAAAAAAATAGTAAGAGAAGTCCTCCAAATGTGTTGCAAATCCTGTCAGCAGTGAATTTGTGCATTCCTAACTTATTCGTAACAGTTGGGTTTTCCCATCTTGGCATGGTGATGCAAGTGATGTCTGAATAAGCCACAAATCTGTATTACATCTTATAAAACAGTTACTCATAATTTCTTTTCACTTATTAAAATACCTTTATGCCTGCATCAAATCACTGGAGAAGGTGCTAAGAGATGCAGATACACTTGCAAATGTTTTTATTTTTAGGAGCTAGTAGGTTATTTGCAGTTAGCACTGATATTCAAACAAGCAGCTGTATATTATTCTCATTTCTATATTTTATCTGCGGTAGTGCCAATAAGTTTAGAGAAGCTATGGTTTATGCTTTGCTTCATTAGCTCTAAATGTTCTTCAGTTTTTAGATCATACCCTAAAGTAAATAATCACATATAGTATACCTACCCCAAAACAGAAATTGCTTAAATAAATGACATAAGCAAGATATTATATAAATGAATATAACATAAACCACATGCACAGCCATAAATATTTTAAGGCATCAGAATAAACTCTGGTTTCCCTTCTTAACC
Source organism: Protopterus annectens (assembly GCF_019279795.1). Taxonomy (NCBI): domain Eukaryota; kingdom Metazoa; phylum Chordata; order Ceratodontiformes; family Protopteridae; genus Protopterus; species Protopterus annectens. The sequence goes on along the minus strand of NC_056749.1, from coordinate 468,086,833 downwards.
AGGCTACATAGTTTCTCAATGTCTTTGACTTATTATTTTTCAAGTGCTTTTAAGATATTCAGGCCAAACAAGCCAAACCTCACTAGCTGTAGACATTGCATGTCTCATTTTTTATGGGTTTGTCAGTACTTGCTTCATTTAAACTGAGTGTTTTCATATAATGGCCAAACTATCCACTTATGCTGTAATGACAAACCCATAAAAAAGGCAAAACATGTCATGTCTACAGCTACTGGGGTTTAGCTTTATGGGACTGAATCTTTTAATAAAACTTGTAAAAAGTAAAAAGTTAAGACTGGTATTTGGAAGCCATGAAGCTGAAACACTTAAGTCCCTAAAAAGTTGTTTCCATATATCCCATGAGCCTCTGTTAAAGGAAGCATAAGGTATTACGCACAAAGCGTCTCTGATTTGTCAGGATCTTTCTGACATGATGACTCTATCGCAGAATTTGTAATTCCTTAAAAGGCACAGCTTCTTTCAAATAATGGGCGATGGAACTTATAAAAATACTGAACAGACAGAATAGCCATCGAGTTACCCTACTTCCTTCATCACTGACCTCATTTACTGTTGATTTCTGAGTGCTATTGTCCAATCAACATTTTGCAGTGCTACCACCTCATGACTAGGTGTATTGCTGTCCAATTTTTTTGGCAACCTTCTGTTTAATAGTGTGCCAGATTCATGTTAAAATGTACTGGGGGTTTACAAACTGTGCAGTTCCATGCATGACTTCTAAACACTGTGGTCTGTACACAGTCCTGACATTATGCTACTTGAGATGAGAATCATGCTGATGTTATTTCATAAGGCAAGGCACACATACATAGTAGCAGTGAGAAGTAATTGATCCTGTGTTATGTCTGCAGTTTGTTAGGTCCTCAAAGTCCGTTCTAATGTCCCTATACATATATTTTGATAAAGCAGCTGTTACTGCACACAGCTGGTTGCCCTATATAAGACTATGGCATGCATGTTTGCAGTTTCCTATCCTCTGCTGTAGCATTAGAGTATCAGGTTATAGCATTCGAACCCTAAGACAAGGCACATATAATTATTGGCAGAGTGTCAGAAACAGTTTAATAGGGAACAGCCTTGTGAAGGCTGCTGTTGTGGCTTAGAGTGGTATTACAGACATACTCGGCTGTTTTAAAATTTGATTGTAGGCAATAATTTTTGCTGCTCAGCAGTCATGAACATGGGCAATTCATGAATGTTACTGCCACGTTGCTCATGGGTGATGAGCACCTGTTATTTGTATAGCATGCAATTGTCTGATCTACTGAGGATCACAATGTGGTTAGTGTACATGGGGATAATGTACAAGTCCTGCTTTACTACTGTCTTAGGTGTGAAGTGTGATTTGTATGTAGAGTAGTGTGACTGAAACATGGCCATGTATACGACTATCTTAAAAGTATTTTTTGGATGGCTGGGTGTTTTGGAAGGCTGATGGTGTTTCTTAGGCATGTTTTGACATGCAACACATCAGATTACTGTGATTAATATTTATTTTATTTTTTCTATTGTACAGCTAGTACACACTTGTATTACTGTAATTCCTTCAGTCAGAAAGCAGACGATATTTTACATTTGAGTATTTATCATCTGAGGACTGTAATAGCCATCTTCATTTGCAAAGGTACATGACTTAAGTTCTATTGCTCTATCTTATACAGCAACAAATTAAACAAATAATGGTGCCTTGAATTGTGTATGACTATAGTATGTGCTTTATGCCCTATACTAACCATGTGCATTGCGGATCATGTTTATGAATACTGCTGTACGTAGGCTATAGCCACAACTTCTACATGGTTAATTACTCATGACTACCTTATCAATTGCACTTTTACATTTCCCAATCATGATCTTCCTGGTGTGAATACATAAAATCTCATGTCTTGTGTCCCACTGATTTCTAGCTACTCCACAGTTCTTTCTTTAGTAAATCATTTCATGATTTTCTCTGTCACAGAGCTCAAACTGACAAATCAGTACATCCTTTTATCTGTCTTGCTGCTGCTGCTTTTGTAAACTGAGACAGATCTGACTGCATCCAATTTTCTGACATCTTACCCTGCAACGATTATTAAAATGTGTCCCATATCATCTCAAACATCAGGAATGCAAAATCCACTCAAGATACCTTGTTAGCTAGGTACACACTTGCACACATACTACATTCATACAGGGAGAGATCCAACACAAGGCAACCTAGGCAGTTGCCTTAAACACTGGTGCTGGCTGGGGTCCCATAAAATGTTAAAAAAGCAGAGAAGAAACCTCCAACTGCAGTTAGATTGCCTGAGTTAACTTTAACTGACATGTGCCAGCCCACAGTCTCTTTTATTGGCTTGAAAAATACTTTGCGGAGTCAAAGTAAAAGCCAGTAATGGCGCTCTGTTTTTTTTTTTTTTTTTAAAGTCACAGTATAACTTTGCCATTTTTACATGGTACACATCTACACAGAGGTGTGAGTGTGTATAATTGGACCAAGCATTACATTTTAGGATGACATGGTATATAAAACAAATAAAGGCAGTACTGGGACTAGGTTACATAAGAAAGAATGTAAGCATAATACACATTTACACTTAACTAGTATTCATTCAAGAAGAGCAGCAGCTGGGGCGGAGACTAGATGGCTTACTGGTAACAGCATCTTTAACAGCATCTTTTTAGAGCTCCATAAAAATGTACTTGAAATTAAAGAAAAAAATTAACCTCATCAATTAGAAACAGGAAAACTTCATAGATGAACTTGTAAACTACAACCTTATCAAATTTCAAGAATTTCTGGTGAGTTTTTCCTGTCAAAATATTTTGGAGATCTTTACAACTATATGGAAATGGCTAGCTCAAAGAATCACCACACAAAATCTACTCTCAAGAAAGAAATTCAATTGATGCCTTCCACATTACATGAACTGTCTTTAAAAATGTATAGATTCACAGACAATCTGGAAAATGTAAAGGAGAACTGTCAAAAACAAACTGATGTACTTAAGGAATTAATACAAAAACATCAAGATAAATTAACTGATATGGAAACATCTCTAACTGACACAGATGGGAGACTTAAAGAGGAGGAAAATCAGACAGAATTTTTATTACATTAAAATACCTGGCTAACCAACAAAATAGATGATCTGGAGAATAGGGAGAGGAGAACCAAAATAAGATTTTTTTTGGTTTACCAGAGAAAACAGAGGGAGAAGACAAAACATTTTTAAACTCCTGGATGCCTGAAATCCTAGACCTGAAGGAGGGACTTTCATATGAAATAGAAAGAGTGCATAGAGCCATTGGGAAACCACAACTTTCTTCATCTAAAACGCCACCAAGATCAATTGTGGTAAAATGTCTATCATACCAAGATAAAAATCTTGTATTAAAATCAGCCTGGAGGAAGAGTCCCCTAACATAAAAATTAAGCTAGATAAGATTTGATAATGACTACTCATCAAAAGTGCTAGAACTAAGAAAAAAACATGTCCTTTAGTGAAACTTCTTAAACAAAACAAAATAAAGGCACAACTAGTTCATAGGTTCATAGGTTCATAGATTAGTACTAAGCTAACTGCCCTTGTGAGCCATTTTAAGCTTAGCCAATTATCCCTTGTGAGACTCAAACCCTGCACCTTGTGTTTGTAAGGCAAACACCTTAACCATTAGGCCACCCTCCCAACCAGCTAAAGTCAAAATTTTCCATTCAAATGACTGGAGAAACTTCAACAACATTGAGGAAGCATCTCCATTTATCAAAAATAATAACATCATCTCCATCCCTAATGAAATGGACTGGTCTAATACAACTAATCTAAAAAGATCCCCAGAGAAAAACTCTTGGTGATGTGAAGAAAAAGAAACGAAGAACTGAACATAATACTACTGAATCTCTCAAAGATTACACTAAGATATAGAATACTGGTGCTACATCAACTTAAAAAAAAAGTATGTATACTTTCTATTTCATTGATTATAACATAGTGATATTTTTTTCTTTCTATTAGTCACTACATAAGCTTATCTAACTTTAAATCTAAACTTGACAACAAATTCAAATGAAAACAAAAGTTTAACACTACATCAGAATTAAATCCAGTTGAAAATAGAAAGCTTAAATGTCATAAGTTCGTTTATTAAATAATATATGGGAAGTATATAGAACTGACTGAATACTTCTATTGTTTTTAATACATTTTTTGAATAGTACTTGATTGATTTGTTTAATGAATGGTACACACAAAGATATGGGATGTTTCACATAAATGACTCCATCAGTTTTGTTTCTTGACGAAAGAATATACTCATAACACTCTTACAACAATAGGTTCCCATATCTTAAAAAAATGTACTAGGCCTCACAGATTAAACACGAGAATCTCTGACAACTTTTTGTCTGAAATGCTCATGAGCATTTATAACTGACATTCCTAACCTTTGCTCTGATTAAAAAAAACTTAATTTTATGCAGCAATCATACAGTGTATGCTACAACATGAATGTTAAGTCAACTTGCAACAAGAACATAAGTACAGGAAGTTATTGCATTTAAGTTGCTTACATCAAAGACTTTTGTGTATTCACTTGAAGTATGCCCTTAGAGATAGACGATAAGATAAATGCATTTCCTTTTATCCGGATAGGAAAAGAGATCAATTTAACAAACAGCATTTGTTATTATTTACAATCTACGAGAATCAGATAATGCGTAAATGTGTAGAACAGGATATTAATGTATATATGCACTGCCCACTATCTCTCGTACCTTCCAATAGGGAAAAATGCATACATAATAAAACTTCTGGTACCTTTTCATTTAACAACTATCACTGAATGCTGCTGTCTTTGCCGAAATTTCATCAGCAGCTTGCATTGGCTTTGGGGGAAAAAATGTAGTTACTACAGCACCTTTGTTTTACTTCCACTAAGACATTTTTTAGACTCATTTAAGGTGGTACGAGACTTAATAGCAACAGGTTGATGTACTGAAGCTGATTACTGCATTCTCTATTGTTTCTTACTGCTGACAACAGAAGATACAGACGTGCATATGACTGTGAATGTTGCAGTAGTTGAAATGAGAACTAACTCAGTCTTAACACCCACAATACCAAAAGCAGTCTCATTTTATTATATATAAAAAAAAAAAGTAAAACTGATTATTTGCTGTCATCGCTGTAGTTTTGCTTATGGTAATCATGACAGAGTAGACATTCTGTGAACAGCAATTTGACAAGATATGTATTGGGTCCTGACATATGTGAACTGTGTTGTAACAAACCATAGAGTCTTAGAACAGAAACATGCAGTAATACATGTTTTGTATTTATTGACCTGTCTACATGTTTGCAGTTAAATAGCATGACTGTATCAGATAAATCTCACCATTTATCTCCAGAGTTATGGATCAGGCAGTGAATACATACACTTCTTTAACAAGCTTGCACTAAGATTTATTACAGTGTTAAACTCTGAATAACAGTATCATCTGTCTTAGAAATATTTCTTTCTGACATAAAAATCTACATATCTCATACATTCAGTGCATAAAGTGTCATACTGTTAAAATAAATAGTGCACTTGGATTCTTTATAGTATTTTAACTATATTGATGCACCACTGTGCTGTAAACATGTTATTTAATCTTAGAGGTGAAAATCTAATGTATTAACGTAATATAGAAAAAGTTCTAGAGGTTGTGTTCAGCTTTATATCAGATGCATTAAACTTAATTAATTCATGTCTGTATCTAGACTATAAAAAGTTACATTCAAATAATATAGCTACCTAAGCATTAATGATTACTGTAATATCCAGAAAGTGAAAACTATGAACCCTTATGTTAAAAATGAATTGCAAGCTATTGAATAAGTATTACGTTTGTTTCAGGAAAAGGGAATAAAAACTCAGCTATAACTTAGTTCAAAAAAACAATTATCTTATATGAAACTCCATATGTTGTTATTTTATGTTTTTATTGAAAATTTGCCTACAAGACATAGAAGGAATTTTAAGACAAGTATTTTGATTCTTTGAACACTGAACTCATCATCCATAACTTTACATAAATTTGATCAAAGGAAGATAACTCTTCCATAAAATTTAATACTTAATTTCTTACTATGCAAATAATGGATTGAGAGAAATGAAGTGTACTAAAAAAATAAAATTAAAATCCTGGATATAGATTGCCTTGATTATTTTAGAAGAGAGTTGGTCATTGTCATGGAATTTGAGGCTTAGACAAAGTGGAGGTTTTTCTTCATTACCTGAACCAGAGTGATAAAAAATAAAGGTTACTGAGTTACTGTGAATTTTCTGAAGTTATAGTACATTAGAAATTAACTTATATTTGCAAACTAAGTTTGTTATGAACTATGAAAAACATTTCTAATAGGAAATGAATATTGAAAGAACTAGTATAGTATAAGAAAGACTTAAGTATTACACTAAAGTGCTTTTTTATTTATAACTTAATCCTTTAAAATAAATTAATAGCTTTATTTATTCATATTTGACTGGTTTAATTTCATCAGTTGGATAATAATTTAATTTTGTGAATATATCTAAAAAAAAATACTGGAGCTCAGAAAGGGTGATTTCCAATATACTGGATGGTTGAGATAAAGGTCAGTCTAATAGTTTTTTTTCTATTGGATTGGAAGTGTATATCACTTCATGTTTTTTAGAGGGTTTGTTGGAACAATTGCTTATTTTATTCCATTTATGTATTCAGGAAACTTTCATGTTTTCTTTTCTTTATTGGCTTGAACAAAATATTATTTGATATACTTCTTATAATAATCTAATCATAATGAACAAAATCAAGAAAGATGTTACACAAACTACATATAAAACATCACAAACATATCTATTATCATAAATATTAAATATAAGTAACTTACAGCAATGGATCTAACCTTTCTATCCTTAAACACCAATGGATTAAATAACCCAAGGAAAAGTTCAAACTTATTAAAATATATGAAATTGAACAAAATACAAGTGATATTTCTTCTAGAAATTTCAAAACAGAAGATACCTTTAATTGGAATCCTAATGAATACAAAATATTAGTTCATGCCTCATATAAGAAAAAGACTAGAGGAACTTTTATTCTATGGAAGAAAATATTATAATGCCTCAAATCCTTTTTAAATATGAGGATAAAGAAGGATTTTTGTCTATAGTAATAGTAAAATATAATAGAATCTGGACTCTAGCAAATGTTTACTGGTTCCCAGGTATAGGCATAGGAACAGTAACAAAACATATAGACTTAGTTATTAGCATATATAAAGGATACTTGGTATTAGGAGGAGACTTCAATTGTATCTTGGATAATACAGAGACTTCCAACAAAAAAGTTTACACATTAGTAACATGGGAAAAACTCTTAATATTGTGAAAGTCTAAATCTAATTGACACATTTAGATACAAAGAAACTAATTCATTATCATTTTCACACCAAAATTATATATTTAGTACTCAAACCAGGATTGACAAAATGTTCATATCTCAAGAATTAAACACAAAAATAACACATTTTTCCATAATCCCGTGTCCTTTCTGTGACCATAACTCATTAATTCTTAAAAAACATACACATTTTAAGAGATTAGTCTTTATGGCAAGAATCCCAGCTTACATTACACAATTAAAACTATTTAAATCATGGCTAGATTCAGAAATACAATTCTTCTTAGATATAAACTATTCTAATGAAACTAATATAATAAACTTATGGGATACCCTGAAAGCTTATTTAAATGGAAAAATATCATGGTATAAAAATAAAATAAAAGAATGGGATTCAGAAATACATAGCATCCAAAAACAAATCACTGAACTTAATCTAAATGATTCTATAACTCCTCATAAAAATAAAAAAAGCAATTGAACAATTAAACAAAAAATGTACTGAAATTCTAACCCATAAAACTTATATAGCATTAGAAAGATTAAATCTTAACTCATTTGCTGCATCTTCCAACCATATGCATAACTTAGCAGTTAGGGTTAAAAAAAAAGCTTCTGAAAACATTCCAAACATCATTCATGAAGGAAAAAATAAAAAAGTATCAGACATAAGTGATATATTGGATGCCTTCAAACATAATTACACTAATGATTATATATAATGGGAAGAATCTAACCTTACTAAAATATCAATGTTAGAATTAAATTCAACAAATCTAAAGGTAATTCCAGAAAAATTAATATTTTATCTTCAAAAACAAATCTCCCTAAAAAAATTACTGAAAAAATTAAGGAAAGTAAATATAATAAAGAATTGGGAATTGATGGAATAATTAATAAAGTGTAAAAGATATTTCCAATTTCAGTAATATCTTTATTTCATAAAACATTAAATGAAATACAAATAGAAAACATAATTCCAGCTTCATAGAAATACTCCTTAATCTCACCTACCTTAAAAGAAAAAAAAGAGCCTTTACAATGTAGTTCATATAGACCAATTTCAATACTCAACAATGACTACAAAATATTGGTCAATAATAGTTAGTAGCATCAAAAAACATTTAACTGAAATCACAAATGAAGACCAAACTGGATTTATTTATAATAGACATGCCCAAGATAATATACAGAGAATATTAACTCTTATGGACTTCTTAAACAGAGACAATAGGGATGCACTAATAGCATCTTTGGGCATAGAAAAAACCTTTAACTCCCTTAGATGGGAATTTATTTTTAAAACCTTAGAATTGTTTAATTTTCCACTTAAATTTATGGCATTAATAAAAAAAAATTATAAAGATAATCTTGCATACGTCAAACTTGGACCTTTCACTTCATAAACTATTGAAATATCTAGAGGCACAAAGCAAGGATGCCCAATGTCCCCTATGCTATTTGCTTTGACAATATAATTATTTTCCATATCAATCCATAACCATCCTAAAATAAATGGTATTGATGTATATGGACAACTTAACTCAAAAAGTATGCTATTTGCTGATGATATACTGCTCACACTAAATGCTTCAGAGGAGTCTTTATTAGAACTAGATAAACAAGTAGATAAATTCTATTTAATCTCTGGTCTTTCTTTTAACAAGACAAAGTCAAATTATCTACTTTTAAATAAAAAAGAGACACCTTATTAAACAAGAGTCATATAATAAGCAAAAACATTTCCACAACAAAATATTTAGGAATAATACTAAGTGACAGTTTAAAATCAACACTAGCACAAAACTATAATTATATAATAAATAATATAAAAATATTAACTACAAAATGGAATAAAATGTATTTGAAATTTGAAGACAGACTGCAAATTATAAAAATGATATTACTGCCCAAAATAAACTGCATTGTGCAAGCCATATCAATGATTCTAGAAAGAAAATATTTAAAAATAATAAATAAAATCCTTCTAAACTTCCTTTGGTAAACAAAAAGAAATAGGATAGCATACTCACATCACATCAGACCATGGGAAAGAGGTGGAATCAACTTTCCAGACATAGAGACATATATAAAAGCTTCTATTTTTAAAATTATCATTAATTGGTTTAATAGTAATTATTTCTCAATATGGAAAACTTTGCATACTATTATTTTCCTAAATGAAAATAGAATAACTAAAAATCTCATCTCAGTAGAACATAATAATATATTGTGACATTGTTTAATGATTAATATTCAATATAGTATATCAAAACTAACTAATTTAAATTACATAAATAACATATATAGTATATTTAGAAGATTTATCTATTCCAACTCACACATTAAATATGGTTAGATTTATTAATACCCTTTAGTTCTACAAAAAACTTCTTTAATAAAATTCATAAAAATACTTTAACAAATTGGGAGATGAAAAGCTTTAGCTGTTGGCAACATTATATAAAAGAACAAAAAGTATTAGATATTCAGCAAATTCAAAATACATTTAATATATCAGACATTGATTTGTTGGTACTTCAAATCATATTGTCACATGCCCAAGATTTAAATAGAATAATAATTAGTTCTTCTTACAAGACTAGCCCTAAATTCATAAATTTTATGTCTGAAGTAATATATATAACAAACTTAACTGGACAAACTTGACATCAAAATTATATAAAATTTTAATGATTTATAAAACCAACACTAACCTAAAATTTTGGAACTACATAACTAAGGACTTCAAACTAATTTAACAGCTGAAAGTAAAGCCAATCTCTTATGTTCTATCAACTTTATATTTAATTTACAAGTATGGAAAATATATAATTGGAGATTTATACACATAGCATTTATCACACCAGATAAATTAGCTAAATTTGCAACAACAAAAAATATCTGCTGAAAATGTTTATTAAACTGTAAAGTAGATTGGATTCATGCGTTTTATGAATGTATTAAAATGTTTTAAATTTGGGAAGAAAATACTAAATTCCTACAAGCTATTTTCACAGATGCATTTATTTTAACCAAATCTCTAATTTTCTTAAATGTAAATGATAATACAGAAATAAGTAAAAAGGATTTATATCTATTATGGTCCATATTGGCTGTGGCGAAAAAATGTGTAACAAGAAAATGGAAGTCAATACAAAAACCCACTGTTGAAGAATTCTTGAAATTGTTGAAAGAAACTGTGTTTCTTGAAATAAAAGTCAAAGAACAGAGAATTGTTCCTAGAAAATAGACTAACAATCCTTGGGTGAAAATCCTTGCTCTTATTGAAACATTAGAACTGGTCTCAGACTATTCCTTCATGTGTAACTTATTTGAAGTGATTTGTTCAAATATTTTTTTTTCTACTCTTTATATTTGTCTTATTTTTACATTATTAATAGTTCAAGCCAATTGTATATAGTGTATATAGAACGTTATAACATATATCTGTATAGAAGACTGTAATATTAATAATTATATATGAAAAATAAAAAAAAAATAAAAAAAAGAAGAGCCTGTAGCTAGCTATTCTGATGCCCTGTGCCATCCCTAAACCCCAACTTTAACTTGAGAAGTAAAAAAAAGAAAATGTCCTCTCACTTTTGAAGCAATGAAGTGCTTTAGTCCTGACTGCAAAAGCAGTACCTGCATTCATTTTATTAATGGCATGCATCTGCCCATCGCTGCTGCCCCTGTCACCCTACCCTAGCCATGCCTCTGCATCGAGGAGGTGTAGTTATAAGAATATATTTAAGGGCCAGATGAAGAGAGCTGTATGAATTGCTATTGACAGTCATGAATTGAAAATCTGTGTGTACAGATTTTATCAAATGTGGGTATAATCCCATTATAATTTGTGAAACTGAGAATGAAATGATGCCACATGGTGACAGCTTTGCTAGATCTTTCTTTGTGATTCACTACATAAGTATTAACGAGGAGAAAGTAATAAATTAAGAATACCTTTGATTTACATGAGAAACAGAAGAAATAGATGATAATAAAAGGAATTTCTAATTAAAATTTCTAATTTAAACTGACTTTGCAATTGACTGCAAGATAAGAATCAGTTATTGAATCCCCCAATGACTTAGCAATCCTGCAGGAAAGTTTGTCCCAAATAAATAAATGGTGCCAAAATCTTGGACTGAAACTAAATACATTATTGTATCCTTTGGGAAGTCCTCTACCCTAGGGAACTGCAACATTGACAATATGCCCCTAAGAGTTGAGCCATTTGTTCGGCATTTAGGAACATATGTGGACAGTGACCTAAATTTTGACCAACATGAATCTATTGTTGTAAGAAAGTCCTTTTATATTGCATAGTTTGTAAACAAAAGAATTGTGTCTAGATCTAGGGATGTCATTGACCCCCTTACTCAGCCCTCATTAGACCATCTTTGAATATAATGCCCCTTTGGTATGTATCTGTCCAGACTCTTGCAACAACTGGGATGTCCACAGAGATGCCTTAATAAAAGGAAACAAGGCCTAAATAACATGTGCAAAGCCCCGTAACTTTACTTGGTACTCTACAGACTGCTGAGAGGTGTCCTGTCTCTGGCGTACAAGGCATCCTCTGACCCATTACTGATGGATTTACTGCACATCAGCAAGTCAGATGGCATCAGAAATGTTCAGTCATGGGATCTAAACCTCTTTTGCAACATCAACAGAATGGGTTGGAGTAACAGGTATATATTGCAGAAAATACGGCTGCTGCTGTGAAACAGATTCCCCATCCACATAAAACGAACTTCATCCCCGTCCATAATTAAATGCAACTTAGATTTATGGAAACAGAAAATTTAGCCCAGGGCTGCCCCTTGTACTACTAATGGACAGAGGCAGCTCTTAAATGATTTATCACATGCATGGGTCCCCTCAAATTATCGGTGGCATGATCCCAGTTATTATCATTGGGGATAATATATAATTGGCATTACCTGTGCCATGAACGATGATCTATAACCAAATGGCTAGGTTATTTTGAGAACAAAAAAAGGAAATTGGCTAGGCTTAAAATGGCCAGCAAGAGCTGCTATTCTCATACTTAGCTATGGACATATTAACTTATGAACCGGAATATTCTCATCCCCATGAGTATTATTAAAGAGATAGCTGGTAATGAACCTAGTTTTACATTCAAAAATAAAAACAATCTGAAAAGACAGCTGTGCTATGTCAATTGTGGAAAGACCAAAACAACTGTCAATGACAGACCAGGTGCCCACAGCTGCAAAAATTGTGCATAGTGTCAGTATCTATTTTATGATGATTGTTACAGCCATCATGAGAGTAAGAAGGTTAACTGTATAAAGACTAGGCAACACAAAATGATGAATATTTGGGTATTTGTAACTTATGTTCTTTTTATGCTGGGAAAAGTAATATATGCTTGAGGCAAGACATGAAGAAGAAGAAATCAAATGAATGTTCCCGCTAAACGTGTTGAAGACGAGTTGCTAAACATGTTGAAGACAAGAGTGAAGCTCATGCGTTTAAGTTTTACAGGGTTTAAGATTAGATGCAAGAGGAGAGGATCTTACAAATCATATGTAGTTATGTGAATAGAAATAGATTATGGCATTAAATACAACTGTTTTATGAAGCTTAAATGAGCATTTTAACTTAAAGCTAACTGGTGTTTCTTTTATCTGCCCGAGAAAATATATTGTAGCATGAAAGCATTTGTAAGTCTTTTCCTTTTTGTACATTTGATAAGTGAAGTTCTTTTTCATTGTTTCTGGTCATTTGCTCTCCCATTCTTATTGCTTTTGGGACATTGTTCAAGATCTACCTACTAGCAAGGATGCTGTTTTCCTTAGCATAAACTTACATTTAGGGTGCCTAATCATCAGGTTTATGGGGGGAGCAAAAAACATATTTTCTTACACCAAAAAGACTATTTGTTGAGCAGAAAATTGTTTTTAACTAGTAATAGTGTTTGTGAACATGTGTCATTTTTATTTTTATTCCTTTATTAATGAGGTGACCTGCATTAGGCACTTGTGCCCCTTGTTTGGGCGGTCTGTGAGTGATTTCTGGTTAAATGGCAGGCATAGAGTCACACAATTTGCAATTATAGATTGAAAGACTCATACCCAAGGGCTGACAATGGCAGTCATCATAACTTTAAGCCTCTGTGCAAAATTAACAGAGGATAATCATCTATTCCTTGTCATTTCATTCCTCGTATAACTGCTGCTATAGCACTAACAGTTCTGTTTAGAGTACATTTCCTTTTTGGCTTTTTCTGACTTTATTTTATATATTTATTAACTAAATAAGTGGAACAGACACAGGTGCCTCTTTTCAGAGGTGAACCAGCAGTAGTTTTTGGTTAAGTGACTTGCTTTAAGTCACCTGCTGAACATGGACACTCAGGGAATCAAGCCCAAAACTAAAGAATGAAGCTCATTCGCATGTTGTAACCCTGTTCTTTAAACTGCTAATTGATAATACCATTCCAGTTTGAAAAATAATTAATCAGAAGTTCATTAACATACAAAGAGAACAAAATGAAGGTGAAAGAATAAACAGATCTAACTGTATGTTAACAAAATTAGAAAAATATCAGCTTATTTATTGAAAATTTGATTTCATGAAGTCCATTTGCTGGATGAAAATGCTTATCATAAATTAAAGTGGAGTTATTCTGGTGACTAAGCCTGTTTGAGTTTGCTTCTTCAGTACCTTCATAGAAAAGGAATTAACATCTGAAGTTTTGGACTGTTTATTACTGTTGCTTAATATTGTAATGGCTAAATGTTTTTATTTTCCATTTTTCACAAATAACAAGGAAGTAAAGTCAGCCCACTACCTTAACACTGGGAGCAGCTATCTCCTTATATCACTGTTGTGGTTTTTGTACACTGCTATATTACAGTTCACTTGATCACTATAAAACAATGTGCAGCAAAGCCATAAAAAGGACACACATATACTTCACTGTCATAAATAACCTGCATACATGTTTTCTTGTTTTTGGAAATTAATAAAAATATTTACAAAAAAAAAGGACATGCATGCACAAACACATGTATCGTCCCCATAACTGATTACATCTAATACAGAGTTGAAACTATTTCCAGGCAAGCAATTAATTTTAACTTCTTTTTAATTATGTTTGAGTTTACTGAAAATTAATATTGAATACAGTTTATTCCTTGTCTTCTTAACAGTCATAGCTGAAGAACACGTAGTTTCTGCGGAGCTCGAGAGAGGAAATGAACCATTGCATATGCAGAAGTAAAACTCGTTTCCAGTGCAGGGGGTCTCAGTATCATTCTTGAGCAGCATGCTACTGTATGGTACTAGGGTCTCAGTATCATTCTTGAGCAGCATTCTACTGTGTGGTACTAGGGTCTCAGTATCATTCTTGAGCAGCATGCTACTGTATGGTACTAACCACTAGTTCCCAGATAAAATAAATAAAGGTGAGGAAGCAATGCCTCACTGCATAACTCACTGCAGGGGAATGTTCATAGATTCATAGGTAGGTACTAGGCTATTGGCCCTAGGGCCTATACAAGCATAGCCAAAAAGGTACCCTGGCTTTCGCCACCCAAGAAAATTATTTTCCTGTGCCCCTGTCAAGCAGAACTACAGAAGTGATCCCCGGGGTGAATTTGAATTTCCTATTACCCATCCAATCATCAAGATTTTTCTTGAAGAGTGCTAATGAGGAGCTCTGTTTGACATACATAGGTAGTTTGTTCTAGAGTATGAGAAGTCTCTGGGACAGGAATCTATCCCTCCAGCATGTTCTGTTTATTGTGGTGACAAGGTTTAGGTCCCTAGAGCGTGTAGCTCGGAGGGATTGTGATTTCTTTAAGTGGAGCATGTCCAACAGCCCTGGGTTTGACATAGCTTTGTATGTTAGGCAGAGATCGCCTCTGAGTAGGCAATATGCGACGGAGTAAAGCTGGAGTTTTTTGAGACAGTCTGCGTAAGGCATCTGTTTGAGGCCAGTAATCCTCTTTGTGAGGTATTTTTGTGGCCTTTCCAGTTGTTGTAGATGTCTTGTGAGGTACATACCAAAAGGACCGTTGTACTGTATAATGGGTCTAATGAGTGATGAGTAGAGGGGAATAATGACCTCTTTTTTCCTGTATGAGAAACCTTTTGTGATGAGGTGTGCCACGTAGAAGGATTTCCTGACTACTGTGGCAATGTGGTTATCAAAGGAGAGACTACTGTCCACCTGTGTCCCAAGGTCTCTTATCACACTTTCGGTGTTAAGTAGACTACCGCCTATGTGGTACTTCATGGGTACAGAATTTTTACCAAAGGGGATGACAATGCACTTTTTGGCATTGAGCTTGAGACCATGTCTTTGACACCAGACATCTGTCTCAGTGAGGCCCTTTTGTAGGATGTCCACATCATTAGGAGTTTCAATTATGGCTCCTAGTTTGCAGTCGTCTGCAAATTTAGTTAACCAAAGACCTTCTGTGTTAGCCTGTACTTCAAAGAAGTAGATACCAAACAGGAGAGGACCCAGCCCACCCCACCCACCCTGTGGTACTCCACTTGTCACTGGTCTGAAGTCTGATTTGGAGTCTGCTACTTTCACGGTGTGGGTTCTGTCAGTAAACCAGTTGGCAACCCATCTTGTAACATAGGGATTTATACCTAGTTTAGTGAGTTTATCTATAATTCCAGAGTGGGGGATGGTGTCGAACGCCTTGGTGAGATCTAGATAGGCTGTGTGAACCACCTTACCCTCATCTATGGCTTTGGTGACTACTTCAAAGAAGTCTATCAGGTTTAGGAGACATGATCTGCCTTTTACAAACCCAAACTGTGTGGGGTCCAGAGTTTGGAGATCTCCAATGTCTTTGTTTATGAGTTCCATTATGATACGTTCCATGACCTTGCAGATGAGGCTTGTCAGGCTAATGGGGCAGTAGTTCCCGGGGTCTGTTGTGGCCCCCCCCCTTTGTGGAGTGGGATAACTGTCGTGGTGCACCATTCAATGGGCACAAAGCCTGAGGTGAGGCTATGATTGAACATGGTACTTAGGTGGGGTGCCAGTTCATTCTGTAGTTCATGTAGAAGGCAGCCTGGGATGTTGTCAGGTCCCATGGATGCTGTGTTCTTGACTTTGGAGAGTGAAGTTTTTACCTGTGCAGCTGTGATTACAGGAACTTTGCATTCTTCCGGTATAAAGATGGGCACTTTAGGGGGTGAGAGGGGGGTAAAGTTAGCACTGAACCTATCTGCCAGGATGTTGGCAATATCAGTTGGTTCTGTATATTTAGTGTCATTGTGCTGTAACTCAGAGCAGATCTGAGTGTTGCCATTGAGATTTTTGACATAGCTATAGAATGCTTTGTGGTTGTCTTTAGAATCAGTGGCAATTTTGTTTTCATAACTAGCTTTGGAGGATTTTATGAGGGATCTCAGCTTCTTACTGAGGCTGATCAGAGAGTTCCTCCAATCGTGGGATTTTACTCTTTTTTGCAACAGTTTCTTTATTCTGTTGTAGAGTTTGTTTATGGCAGAAGACCACCAGATTGCCTTCCTTTTTTTGGAGGATAGCATCTTGGTTCTGTTAGGGATAGCACGATCCATGCACTCGTGGAAGTACTTATAAAGTGCATTTGTATAGGATTTAGCAGTCGTACCTCTATTGTCCATCTGCATGGGTGTCGTGATGTTTGCCACTTCTGTCTTAAGAAGCGTGAAGTTGGCTTTGGAGAATTTTTTTATGGTTGTTTTCCTAATGGGGGTGGGAGCGGGATGTGGATGTCTAGGGTGATTAGCTTGTGGTTGGATCTGACCAACGAGGAGCTGACCTCTGGTGTGGAACACCGGTCACCCATGTTGGTGATGACCAGGTCTAGGATATTGCTGCCCCTGGTGGGGGTGTGGATAAGTTGATCCAAAGCGTTGGAATTGATGATTTCCAGAAAGTGTTGAGCAAAAGAGTTGGTACATGAGTAGTTTTCCCAGTTAATGGTAGGGTAGTTGAAATCACCCATTATTAGAGTGTTGGGTTGTACCTTAATATTTTCCAGTGTATCAGGAAAAGAGGAGTGGGAATCCTGGGGCATGGTGGGGGGGTCTGTAACAAGCTACAATCTGGATTGCGGTTTTGCCCAGAGTTAGTTGAACTTGGATAATCTCGGGTGCATTATGCTGAGCAACTAACTTGGAGGTGTGGATATCCTTAATGAATATGGACACGCCTCCACCTTTAGTGTTTCAGTCCAGGGTTGGTGGCCAAAAGGTGTGGTATGAATTATAGCCTGGTAATGCAGGGGTGCTCTCTGGAGTTTTGAACCAGGTCTCTGTCACTGCACAGATGTCAATGATCTCCATTTTAAGGAGTGCCTCGAGTGAGTGCATTTTGAGGTTTAGACTTCTAGCATTGAGTAGCATTACCCTCAGATTTTGCTTGCTTGTACCTGTTACGGTGGTGAATTTGACATTTGAACCTTGCCTAAAAAAGGCACTATAGGGGTGGCAAGAGCCTTTGTCAGTATCCAGAATCCCAAGGGCGACAGGTTCAGGCCATCTCTGGCAAAGCAGCCCAGTCTGTTGATCATGTCATCCCAGGCAGACAGATACTGGATTCCCTTAGAATGACACCAGAAGCTTAGCCAATTGCTAAAGTCAATAATTTTGTCCTTGTACTGTGGGGACATTCTGGGTGATGGCAGGATGCTACTCAGGGATAGGGTCATACTGGCCTGGGCTACAAGATCAGAGAGCTCCTCCATGTCTCTTTTCATTTAGTCCAGGGAGGTACGTCTCAGGTCATTCACACCAACATGGACAATAACAGAGTCATATTTGTACTTGTTGTGGAGTGACCTGAGTGTGTGCATTATGTGGCGGATCCTGACACCTGACAGGCAGCTCATGTCTCTATGCTGGCATCACTTCATGGTAATGCGTCTCTGCATGCATCTCTGCAATTATATCTGTGTTTATGCATCAAAGTGGATAATATCTCTGAGCATACATCACTGCAGGGGAATGTCTCGCTACATACATCAACATAGGATAATATGTCTGCACATACATCACTGTAGGGTAATGTTGCTATGCTGGCATCATTGTGAGGTAATACCTCTGGTTGTGCACCACAGTGGATAATGTTTCTGGTCATACTCCACTGCAGGGTAATATCTCAGTGCTGTGTCAAAGTAAGTAATGCTTCTGAGTATACATCCCTGCAGGGGAATGTGTCTGTGCATGCATCACTGTATGGTAATGTCTCTGGGCATGCATCATTTGGGTCTATATTACATAATCAAAATGTCTGTTAACTGAATGGCACTTGCATCGAAAATGCCATTCATCAACCTGTTCATAGTGAGATTGCAGTACAGTGAAGATCAGAAAATTTGCCCTTTCCTCGCTGTAGTACGATCTCAGAGTTGGTATATATAATTAGTGGGGGGTGTATCCCCCCACAAGAGCGAATTTGATGAACGGGGTTTTCGATGTAAGTGCTGTTCAGTTAACAGATTTTTTGATTATGTAATATAGATCCCATCATTCTATGGAAAAGTCTCAGTGTATACGGCACTGCAGAGGAATGTCTCCAAGCATCCATCATTGCAGATATGGCTCTATGCATAAACTACTGCAAGGTAGTGCCTCTGTACATATGTCACCTCATGGTAACATCTTTGGGCATGCATCACAGTAGGGCAATATTCCTGAACATGTGTCACTGTAGGAAAATGTATCTGAGTATGTACCACTGCAGGTGAGTATGTTCCTGCGAGCATCACTGCAGGGTAATGCCTCTGTACATACATCACTGCAGGGTAGTGTCTCTGAGCATGCATCACTGTAGGAGAATGTCTCTGAGCAGGCTTCACTGCAGGAGAGTATGTTTG
This sequence comes from Protopterus annectens, assembly GCF_019279795.1. Classification (NCBI taxonomy): domain Eukaryota; kingdom Metazoa; phylum Chordata; order Ceratodontiformes; family Protopteridae; genus Protopterus; species Protopterus annectens. The sequence goes on along the minus strand of NC_056749.1, from coordinate 468,067,534 downwards.
CGCATGCATCACTGCAGCAGTGTGTGTTTGTGTATGCATCACAGCAGGGTAATGCCTCTGTACATACATCACTGCAGGGTAATGTCTCTGAGCATGCATCACTATAGGAGAATGACTGAGCAGGCTTCGCTGCAGGAGAGTATGTTTGTGCATGCATCACTGCAGCAGTGTGTGTTTATGCATGCATCACTGCAGGGTAATGCATCTGTATGAACATCACTGCAGGGTAATGTCTCTGAGCATGTATCACTGTAGGAGAATGTCTCCAAGCAGGCTTCACTGCAGGAAAGTATGTTTGTGCATGCATCGCTGCAGGAGAGTATGTTTGTGCATGCATCACTGCAGGGTAATGCCGCTGTACATACATCACTGCAGGGGAATGTGTCTGTGCTTGCATTACTCCAGAGTACCTCTTTAAGCTGAAAATGGAGAGTAGAGTATTTACTTGTACTGTATGCTTTCTGCTGAGATCTGGCACAGCTTCTAATATTAATGATAAGCCACATCTCCCAACTGTATCTGAGTAATGGTCAAAAAGTAAAGTTGATGTCAAAATGAGAAAACTGGGAGTAGGGGTGTGAGGTTATCTTCTTGAGGTAATGCCGAGACTAAGCAACAGAAAAATATGTTCTTGAAGTAAAGCGGAAACTAAGGGACAAGTCTGGGTTGTCCAGAAAAAAAAATGCAACGAGGAAAGGATGGTATATAGTAAAAGAATAAAAAAATATTTTCATAAAATTGGTGCTCAATTTTAGCCACTAAAGACATTAAGGATCGAACTATAAATAATTTTTTTTTTATATATAGGGTTAGATTCTGATAAAGAAGATGATGTGAGGTTATTAGAGGACATGCAGACTGGCAATAATAATATAAAATTGTGTCCTGACTGGAGACAGGAAGCCAGCATATATCGACCGTCTCCAGTGTAATATGATCAGAGAATTATGAATGAGATGAAATTCAAACTGCACAGTTCATCAGAAATAGTAAGCTTGGAATTCTAATTTGACAGGGCTGAAAAGAAAAGATTTAATTTTTTTTGTGAAAAAAAATTAAAGAATAAATTTAAATGTCAGCAGATATTAGAAATAATGTTCACAGGTGCCTTGCTCTTGCCATGATCTGAGATACTGTACCAATTAAAACAGGCTGGAAATAAGATTAATTTGCTAATCCACATTATCTAACATCCCCTATCTGACAGTAACATCTAGCTGGCACCATGTAATATATAAGGCAGCTCCTAACACATAACATTCACCTAATGGTAGATCCTTCAAAAAAATCTGCCCACAGATCACACTGTTCTATTGTTAGAATTTTACATTGCCAAGCACTGCCTTAAATATCTTGAAACATTTAAATGTTTGCCTCTGACCAGTTTCACCCATATGTTGGGCAAGATGAATTTTCAAAATATTATTTTTGATACTCTTGGAAAACTTACTTATCTTATTTACTTGGGTTTTGCATCTTCAAAATGTCAGCTTTTAAGGTGAAATGAGATTATTTTTATCACATTACTCTTACCTCAGTTAGGTGTGTTCTCTAATGTGCTTTGATCACTTAACATGGAAGAAGTAGTCTGTGTCCGAGATGTCTCCTGATTTTTGTAAGGTTCTAATCTACTCATCAGCATTTGCTTTTATTTTTGTTTTGTTGGCTGTTACATGATATTCATTTATAGTGTTTCTGGAAGACTAGTCTAGCAGTGGTATACCTGGGTATAAGCCCCACCAGAGGCTTTCATTTGAATGGCCTAGGTGATACTGTCTATGGCATAGAATATCTTGTCAATGAGAAAACGGAAAACTATATTTATTAACCACAGGGAAATTAAGAACAACTGCAAATATATTGATCGCTGAGACTGAGGCTTAAATGTTTATTCTAATTACATCTTCATTTTGTCCTTTTAGAATCAGGGCACATTCATGAGACACTTTCTCACTTTTTTTATAACTAGGACTTTTGATTACCGCAGAACCACATTAGAGCAGTATGTGCATATTTCGCAGATGTCATGACATTTTATTAATTATTGTTTATAACTTTTTAGTGCAAACATGGACTCATATTAGTGAGGGATTGAATGCTACTTATTTTAGCTGGTTCAGATAGATTAACTTCTGAATACATTAAATGGTAGGCTATTTTTTAAACTTTTTTGAACAAACAGCAGAGCTAGATTCCTTATAGGACATTCACGAGTTTCATGACAGTTTAGCCTTTTTAGATTGTAACTTTTTAATGCACAGTGTTTGAGCTTAACTAGACACATATTGAATATTATTGGCAGATATAGTACATGCTTGTATTGGCTCTGATATTACAACATTCATACATTTTAAACAAGGTCCTGTTTACACATTCTTCTAGGGATTGCAGACCTGAGTGAATATTACTGCTGTGAGCATGACTGACCATTTTTCCATTAGACTTTTCATACACACACACACATATATATATATATATATATATATATATATATATATTTTTTTTTTTTTTTATTTCTGAGTATATTTTACTTTAAAATTCTTTAACAAGTTTATCATTTGAGATGAGTAAACTTATGTAAATACATACACACACACACACACACACACACACACACACACACATACATACATACATACAATGGATATAAAAAGTTTACACACCCCTGTTAAAATGCCAGGTTTTTATGATATAAAAAAATGAGACCACAATAAATAATTTCAAAACATTTCCAACCTTTAATGTGACATATAACATGTACAAAAACAAATCTCTTAGGGGAAAAATATAAAAAATAAAAAAATGTACAATAAGCCGGTTGCATGTGTCTGAACACCTTTAAACTAATACTTTGTTGAAGCACCTTAGAGGTGACCTTTGTCTTTCACACAAAGCATCCTCTGACCCATTACTGATGGAATTACTGCACATCAGTAAGTCAAATGGCATCAGAAATACTCAGTCTAGGGATCTAAACCTTTTTTGCAACATCAGTAGAATGGTTTGGAGGAACAGATATATTTCACAGAGGATACTGCTGCTGCTGTGGACTAGACTCCACATTCACATAAAACAAAGTTCATCCCTGTCCATTCTCAAGTGCAACTTAGATCTCTGGATGTCTATGGATAGGAAACAGAAAATTTATCACAGGATTGCCATGCATACTACTAATGGGCAGAGGTAGTTCCTAAATACTTTATCCCATGCATGGATCCCTCCCAAATTATCTATGGTACGATCCCAGTTATTCTTATTAGGGGTAATATGCAATTATCAACCATGGGATACCATGTGCAAAATGGGAAAAGGGGGGCTGAGGATGGATGGATAGGTTATTTTGAGCTCAGAAGGGGAAATTGGCTAAGCTTAAAATGGCTTGCAAAAGCAGCTAGCCAAGTACTTGCCGATGAACCTGTAAGTCACTTAAACTAAGAGCAAGTCATTTAGAATCTGTACCTACGTGTCACAAAGTTGCACAGTGAAATAGGTAAGACAGATGCATCTCTGTGGCAAACAATTTGACCAGTTTAAAATCTGTTTTAAGTAAGTAAAAATGAATTGTATTTGAATTCTGTAAACATGATTATAATGCAAAATGCAGAGGAAGTGATTAATTAGAGTGATTTATACAGAAACAAATGTATTACTGACTGGCAGTACATAAGTAAACAAAATTATAAAGGAACTAAAATTTTACATTTTGTTTTAGGTGTACAGAACTATATAGGAATTTTAAGAATCTATGCCATTCGGATAAGAAAATTATTTGCTGGTCAGTGAGTTACATAAACATATCTGTGATGACCTCCTCCTGTGCTGACTGGTAGGGAGTCATCTTATAGCAATGTAAAAACCTGGAGAGACATCAGCAGCAGTCTGTTACTGTACAATAACATGGAATATGCACATCTGTCTACAGAGGCATTTAACATGTGCCACTAAAAGCATTATCTTTACAACTCTTAAAGTTTGGTGGCTGTATAATCATTTTGACTTGGTTCAATTATTTCATAGTGCCAAAGCTTACAGAATATATAGCTCAGTAGTGTCATTGCCAGCAGCTGAAAACAGAAGTGTATCAAGGGTAAGAGCAAGGGGTGCAAAGTGTTCAGGTGCATGATAGGGAAGCACAGTTCTTTTTCTTCAGCGCTTCATGAGTGGTAAGCTGTAGCAAGCCATTTACTAAAAATGTAGCAATTGGATTGCTACAGTTAAACATTTTTTTTTCTCTTCACCTGAACAGGTTTTGGGAATGGATGCTGTTGGTGACCACCGAACTAGCAGACCTGACGTTTTTGTTTTTTTTTTCTCATCTGGAGAGCTGAGAGTGAGGATGGCAGATTGAGGACCAGCACTGGACAATACTACTGTGGTAATAATGCTAAGAACACTATAGGCTGGATTCCAAAAGACTTGCAATCAGTGTAAGTGACCTACCCCAGTGTAAGGCCTACCTGTAAAGCAGGCTTACATCAGAGTAAGTCACTTATACCAAAAACATTTTTTTTTGTTTGTTTATTTTTTTAATTGGGCCCTATGTATCTGACAGTTCACACACATTAGAGCAGCCTCATTGTCTCTTTGACCACCCTTTTTTCTCATAAAACAATCATCTTTACTTGAAAGAAGTGCCTGCTACCTATGGCTGCTCTTGTTACTTCAAAATGGCAGACATAACTCTAGTTTCCTGAAACAAGACAGAATATTTGCTCAGTAATAGTCATATATATATATATATATATATATATATATATATATATATATATATATATATATATATTGCACACTTTTCCATGGCATAGTCATTGTAAGCTCGCATTTTTGTATTGTGCTTTGTCAGATGGCTAGAACTCTCTATTGACACCTTTGACATGTAAATAAAGATATATTGTTATTTATGCGGGGGGATAAGTTGGTTGGCAGCACCGTCTTGTCAAGCATAAAACAAATAAAATCATATTAAATCAAAATGCAGTAAACAGAAACAGAAGTCTGTACTTTAATCAATTATAGCTTTAAATTTTACTGCATTTTCATGTTGTACTGTTTTAATGTAGTTGATCTTAAAGCTGTTTTTATTTTTATACTCCATGTGGCAGTACTATACATGGTTCAGCACTTAGCAACCCTAAGATTTCTATTTTTTTAATAAAACTCATCAAGATTTATTGAGGAGGCAATAGAGATGCAAATGACTACTGACTCTGTTATTCAAAGAAAATCACTAATAGTGCTAAAAATTACTTTAATATTGAAATGCTGAAAAGTGTATCTGTGTCCATGTGCCGAGACCAGGAAAGTATTTCATTGTGAAGGACCTACTTCAGTTTTAAAAATGTAAACTGCATAATAGCAATAAGGTAGATTAGGTATATACATAAACCCACTTTGGCTTCATCCTGAGGGGTGAACTACATGAACCTTGGGAAAATTAGACATTCACCCACATTCTTGACAGACCTTATTACTTAAATATAAATCTTCTCCATTATTTGTTATACATCAATATATGATCAGAGTTAGTTTAATGTCATATTAATACTTTGTCCATGGCTAGCTTTACCATTCCCCATGAATGTTTCAGGAGCTGATTAGGTTCCTTTTTCAGAGTGACTGCCTTTGTGAGTGAAAAATATACAGAATTTGCATTACTTTAGCACTGCCCAGCAGTATTTGCATTAGTGGAGTGCTGATTGTAAACATTGTCACTGCATGGACAACACAGTGATATAAAAAAAACACAAGTATTATACCTGGATCCAGTAGCATGGGATATGTGGCTTGTTATATTTCACATATTTTATTTGGCATATATCATGCAAGTATAGTTTTTAAGTCATCTAACTTGTAGTCTTTATACTGTCTCCAGATGGGACCATGCTGTATATTTAGATTTCATTTCATTGCTGTTTTATTTCTGTGTATCATTGCTAAGTCACAGATAGAACTATTGTAGTAGCAAAAATAACGTGTGCTACAGAGACCCTCTGTCAATGTATTAGTATAGAGGGATTGCACTGTCCCAAAGTATTAACCCACATGAGAATTCACTGCACATACTCAGCTTGTCCTCTTTATTTAGGAGTGCTGACCTCCGCCACTTTTGCAGAACTGAACAAGCTATGCATGTTTTGTGACAAAATACAGAGGCTTACTTCTGCTAGTAAGTTTCATCTTGTAGTCTAGAGTTTGATTCTAGCAGACTCTGCTGTACTACTGTGAATAAGTCACGTATTTCTTTTCCTTTCACGTTAGCTGAAGAGGGTCACCTTCTAACTTGCAGCCATTACATCCTGAGACTTTTGACAAAATCAAGCAATATACTCACAGTATAAACATTTCTAGCCCATAACTATAAAAGTACAAAAAGCCAAATTGTTCATCACAAACATGTCTAAATAATTGAAGCATTCATTAGACTCAAAGTCTTGACTTGGATTTTGTAAATCATAATAAAGAAGTGAAAGCCATGCTTTTACTTTTTTGTAAACAAGTTACTGTACATCTATTTTAGCTCATGATACCCACAAACTGTCAACAGTAACAGTTTTATTCATCTAGCTGTAAGCTTTAATATGAGACTAGGCAGTTCTCTCCATGTTGTTTGATTGTTCTAGTATTTACAGATATATGAAAATTATGACCATTTGCATAATTATGAATACAAACATCATTAGTGTTGGCATTGGTGAAATGTGTCCGGGGGACATATCTCATCTACACAGATTCTTTTTAACAGTACCATTGATGTAGTTACATTTGTGTATGACATTCATTTTCCATTAATTCTATTGTGGCTGGTATATCCCTTTAACCCTCTCCATCTAAAAAAATAGTTGGTGCTGGAGCATTAAGGGGGGCATGAGTTTGCTTTATGAACAGAATTAGTGGGAAATGCTATTTGTCATTGTTAGTTTAATTACTATTATTGTAAACAAAAAAGCCGCAACTGTTCAGTAATCCCAAAATAACAATTTGTTGTGATATACTCACAACTGAAACACGTTCATTTAGGTCAGGTGGTTCTTGTGAATTTAAACAGAGTTTCATTTGTGAGTATACTAAAACTTATTTATGAATTTATAGGCATATTATAGGATTTTTCTATATATTTTTATATCTATCTATATAGTATATAGTATATATATATATATATATATATATATATATATATATATATATATATATATATGTGTGTGTGTGTATAGTAGATATATATATATATATATATATATATATATATATATATATATATATATATATAAAGAAAGAGATATTTTTATATACATTATTTATACTTAACTTTTATGTAGTGCATTATGATTAAATGTTTTAATGTATGTCTATTGAGCTTTTTAATATTAATAATATATATCTTTTTAAGTCTTTAATATAATAATATGTCCTTAAGATAATTGGATGATGCAATTGAGTAAATATTTAAAAAGAGGGTGATTGTGATTCATTTTATTGATTCTGGTGAAGTTCTTAATACATAGGAGAACAAAAGTGCTTAACAATCACAATAAAGAGTTATTTTGGGATTACTGGACATTTGTGGCGTTTTGTTTACAGTTGGCATTTCCTTTGTCCACTCACTTGTTTGGCTCTTTAATTAGTGTTATTACTATTATTAGTGGAGTTATTGTAGCAGTTCTAATTCCTATAGTTGGAAATAAAAATGTGCTTATTTTAGTGGCATCCTCAGCAGCCAAGCAGCCATATTTGATAACTTCTGGCAGTAAATTAACAATTACGTAAGTAACTTAAACTGGCTAAATATGTTATCAGAATAGGATTACTATAGGAGAAATATTGTAATGGGATTAATCAAGCAAGCACAATTCAGCAACCTGAATGAGCCATAGTTATGCAAATAACTTAGAGACAGTCACTGCCTAATATATTAACCTTTCCTCTTAACATGTCTAACTCCTCTAGACAATAAACCATCACCAGTGACTGTGTTACTGATCGTGTTTTAAGGTCATATATGTCAGTAGCATGGACAGTGACTGGGTTACCAATCATTCTTTCAGCTCATATATGTCAGTAGCATGCACAGAGTCTGTTTCTACAATTAAAATAACTATGAGCAAGCTGTTACAGATGCCAAATAGTATCACACAGCTCATCCTGGAGAAATACTTGAGGGTATCACTAGGGTTACCTGTAAAAATGCCCTTTTTGCTATGAGGGTTTCATGCAACTAAAAAGCAAATACACTAGCCTGTTTCAAAAGGGGTACACTCCTTGCAATGAAATCTGTTCTCCCCCCCCAAGAATGCATTATTGTATCATCCCAGGATTCTGCCAAGTTGATCTTGAGCTCCTTATTTTGAACATGGCTGTTCTTATTAGGCACCAGTTCTTCCTTGTAAACATGTCATTCATTTTGACACATAATCCTGAGGCAGAAAAGCAATATGTCACAGTAACTTTTCAGACACTGATAATTGTGCTGTTGTTGTTATACAGGAGACTTCACGCATTAGTGATAGACTCCCTAAACCTGCATTAAGGGCTCTAATTGCAAATACTCATTCCACTATTTCTACTTTTACTTACAAATCACTTGTTCAAAGTACAGCTTATGAAGATGTACCTGTGCAGTTATCCAGTACAATACTTTGCTAGCTTATATAGACAATCTGTGAAAGTTATTTGCATAGTTGATTTGCTCATATTATAAATGCATATTGCATTCTATTTGTATTTCTATTCTGCTGCCATTTCATATCGTCCACTCTTATTGCATCTTTTACTTTCTTGTCTTGATTGTAGAAGGCACAATTATGATCTGCTGTATTATACTTTTAGTTTTGTTTCTGAACACTGCTGTTTGGGTCGCACCTGAAAAGGGTCTCTGGAGCAATCAAGTGATAATAAATAAATAAAAAACTGCTCCCTGTACCTGCCTAAGGTCCATATACATAGCTAATTATTTAATTTTGGATTAAATAAACACATCATACAATGTTAACAGCATTCATTTCCAAACTAGTTCTCTGTCTCATAATGCAAAATTTTTCTTTCTTTTGCAGTGATCAGCCCCCTGCTCCCAACATGTACATAAACCCCTTCTTTCCAGAGTGGCACTTCTGTTGTCTCCTTTCATCTCCTGTCTGATATTTAACCATGGAGGGCTCCACTCCAATCCACACACACCCATTCTCACTGCTGACTCCCTTAAGCCTGTTCCTGTGCTACGTTTAACCTTCTGAAATTATCAGCTCATGTCAGTTCTGGGAGTGAAACCTTTACCAACAGGGTTCCTGTCTCTTCATCGTATACTGACAGAACAGGCATTTTGTATTGAACATAGTAAAAATTATTAGAATATTTAGTTATAACAATTAGCATATCATATCACACTGCTATAAGTAAGTTTGTTCGATGACTGAAGAAAGAAAGGTCACATACTAAAAGTTGGCATAGCTCTAAAAAAAAAAGTAAATAAAAAACACACTACCTTAAAACTATAAACTATCCTGCAAGTAATGCTACACTCTTTATTTTGTGTTTTTCTGTAATACTATATCACTTTTGAAGTAGTTTGTTCCAAACACTTACTACAAATCTCACAAGCTGGTTTAACTCACACAGGATGTTATGTACAGAAATACGAAAGTTGAAGGCCAGACAAGGAAAACACATAATCCTTGTGTGTGGTGTTTTGTTGAGAACCTCTCCTTCAATCTAATTGCTTTTTAAGAGTTTGCTAAGACAAGGCATTCAAGATGTGCATTATATTCTAATTGTAAATCAGTGTTTAGACAAATGTTTGAGTGGCAGTACTGCATGCGCGTTTATCACACACAATCCAACCTCTATGATTTCCATTGTTACATATTAGAAAGATGAATTCACTTTTCATGAAGAGCAGACTGAGCTATTTGTACATTGCAGTTACTCAAATGAACTTATTTTTCAAACTTAAGTAAAGATGAATTTGTACGTCAGACTGAAAGACCCACTGCTTATTTGAAAGTCTCACTTTGTGAGCTCCACCGTCTCATTTCACCATAAAAGTTTATTTTTTCTGTGTTCTAGATGCTTTTCAGTACACAGATGAATTACGTCAGAGAACACTGTGCAAGATGCAGGAGAAAGTTACTTTGTAAATACTGTACCTGTACTATTCAACTGAAGCCTCCATTCTACCTTTGAATAACTCCATACTTGCCTCATTTCTCATGTGTAGTAAGCCAAGGATACAAACAGCATGATACTATAACTAAGACAAAAAGCCTCTCCTTGTCAGTTACTTACGACAGCCCTTTAAAACAGTTTGCTTACAATATTTGTACCATCTTGTCTAAGCTGTGCAAACTGTTTCATTTCTGCTTATTGTGCTAAAGATAGATGGCACAGAAAAAAACAACACATAAACCATAAAATTGGGATTTGACAGGACTTGGCAAAATCCTTGTTCCTTATTTGCAAAGGAAAAATCCTGTCTTGTGCAAATCATTTTAAGGTAAGGCAAAGTAAACCTATAACAAAAACCTGAAGAAAAAAAATTTCCACTGAGGATGTCAGTTCTTGAAACTGATAGCTTTTATAGTGGAGTGTGGCTACTTAACCTTGAGTAACCTTAAAAGTATGCAGAAGGAAGAAGAAATACCAAAGTGGAAAGAAGGGGAAAATAGCAAATGTTAAAACAAATATAAATGAAATGTGTGTGTGTGTGTGTGTGTGTGTGTGTGTGTGTGTGTGTGTGTGTGTGTGTGTGTGTGTGTGTATATGTATATGTATGTGTGTATATATATATATATATATATATATATGTGTGTGTGTGTATATATATATATATAATATATATATATATATATATATATGGGTCCATATCTATTCATCGAACTGTCATTACAGCGACACGCACTTCATCGACACGAAAACATCGACTCTTCAGATCATCGAAATTTCAGGTAAGCTATCCTCCCCCTCACAGGACCCATGGTAGCACTTGTGGCTATATTGCGAAGTAAATAACAACGTTGTGTAGGGAAATTGTAGGTAGTGATGTGAACCATACGCGTTGTACCAGAAAAACAAGTGCTACCATGGGTCCTGCGAGGGGGAGGATAGCTTACCTGAAATTTCGATGATTTGAAGAGTCGATGTTTTCGTGTCGATGAAGTGCGTGTCGCTGTAATGACTGTTCGATGAATAGATATGGACCCATATATATATATATATATATATATATATATATATATATATATATATATATATATATATATGTGTGAAGAAACCACCCGACAAGAAATGGGAGCACATAACAGCAGTACTGATGTCCACTTCTTCTAAGGTTCAATGACCAAATATATAGAAGCTGAGGTAATGATGCGTTGCAAACGCCACCAACAACTATAATGAATTACCAAATAAAGTCGCCAGCCTCCACGACAACGTTGAAACAACTGAGTGCCTCAGGAATAAATATAAATGAGGCTGTTGGCGTATCTCATTGTTGCAGTTCCAACAACCATTCAACCCAGCAGTTGTAGACCCTAGATGCAGCTAAATCCAAAATAACGATACAGTTAAAAATAAAAACCAAGAATACATTGCTTTTAAATTTGGCGCCTCACTAGCACACAACTGTTTGTCTGATGAAGCGGCTTTTCTAGTTGCCGTGAAAGCGCTTACAAATAAAACTTGGTTTTTATTTTTATTTTTATTTTTAACTGTATCATTATTTTGGATTTAGCTGCATCTAGGGTCTACAGCTGCTGGGTTGAATGGTTGTTGGAACTGCAACAGGGAGATACGCCAACAGCCTCATTTATATTTATTCCCTGGAGGCACTTCTCTGTTGTTTCAACGTTGTCCGTGGAGGCTGGCGTTTTAGTACGACTTTATTTGGTAATTCATTATAGTTGTTGGTGGCGTTTGCAACGCATCATTACCTCAGCTTCTATATATTTGGTCATTGCACCTTAGAAGAAGCGGACATCAGTACTGCTGTTACGTTTTTTGTTGCTTGGTGCTCCTATTTCTTGTCGGGTGGTTTCTTCACATTCATTACGCTGTGCCACTGGGAGGCTTCTATCGCATATATATATATATATATATATATATATATATATATATATGTATGTATATAGGTTTACTATCAAAATAGTGAAATCCCTAACCACCAATGTTCACATCCCCGAACCAGAACAGCATCAAGCCAACTGCTCAGAATGTTGATTCATTCGGAAGGCAAGAATCAACATTCGTCAGTGACTGGACCTCTCACCATCCGAAAAACACACCGTCTAAACTGCATAAATATTTTTACTGTTTTGCAAGGGGGCAAGCCCCTCTGCACCCCCCCAAACCCCCTACTAATTATAAAGACTAACTCCAAGATTGCACTACATCGGGGAAAAGGGTAATTTTCCCAGCCCCCACTGTAGTGGGATCCAGTTCAACACATTAGATACTCAAAACTAGGAACACAAGCTACGTGTCAACGTTTCGGAGTTGACAGGTTTTGTGTTCACAATTTTGCCTTTTTGCAACTTTTTGATAGTGACCCATACATATATTGCTTTGCAACTGCACATTACAAATATACATATTACTTGACAGTCTGGCAGAATATAATGCAGGGTATTATGCATTATAACATATGCATGCACATGATACAGAAATAATGCAAAACATGTTTATGAAAGGGATCCATCAGTACAAAAGTAAACAACGATGCAACCAAACCAGACATTAGTGGGGACTAATCGACCACCCAGAGGCACGGCGTTACTCAATCCCAGAAGTAAAGGGTATCTTCTTATCTTAATTCTTGAAGATATTTTATTCGATAGCGTTGCATCTAGGAATGAATTATTACATTTAGAAAATGTCAGTGTTACAGAAAAAAAACTGATTTTTTTAAAGTATTTCCCAAGACAGCCTTATTTATTGTCTTGGCTTCCAGTAATCCTCCATTTGGAAATAAATATTTGGAATGAAAATAGCTAATTATATATACCTGATGTCACATAGTACCTAGTGCCATTATAATCTATATTACGTATTTATGCACTGATGGAAATGTGTGTGTTTTTGTGTGTGTAATATAAATGAACACGCTATTTATCTATCCATCCCTCCCTCAATCTGTCTATATAAACACAAAACTCATTCTATGTAGCTGGTATCACATAATAGCTACGCACTATAATGTCATCATAACCTATGTTTAGTATTTGAGCACTGTTGGAAGTGTGTGTGTGAGAGAGATAGACAGACACACACACATACCTATCTATCTATCCTCATAAATGTACTTAAAAATCTCATTTTATGTAGCAAGTGTCACACAGTACCCGAGTATCATAGTGTTATCATAGCCTATGTTAAGTATTTATGCACTGATGGAAGTGTGTGTGTTTGTGTGTTAAATATAGATACCAATTCTCACACACACACACACACACACACACACACACACACACACACACACACACACACACACACACACACACACACACACATCTATCTATCCTCACAAATATACTTAAAAATCTCATTTTATGTAGCAGGTGTCACACAGTACCCGAGTATCATAGTGTTATCATAGCCTATGTTAAATATTTATGCACTGATGGAAGTGTGTGTGTTTGTGTGTTAAATATAGATACCAATTCTCACACACACACACACACACACACACACACACACACACACACACACACACACACACACACACACACACACACACATACACACACATACACACATCTATCTATCCTCACAAATA
>NC_056749.1:467916275-468043775 GCF_019279795.1 Protopterus annectens | reverse complement strand
AAGCATCTGGATACCTTAGTGAAACCCCAAATGCTAGTTATCTCCCCCATTAGAAGTAGGTAGCCATTACTTTTCTTTTTGAAAACAGAGCAGTACTATAGTTGGGTACTACATGAACAGGAGGACCAATCAACTGTAGATTAGAAGCCTGATCCTCTATGTGCTTTCAAGATGTTTTCCCAATCACTTTAATCTAAGCACTTAATGATAGAATTTCTGGGTTGCACCAAGTTTGAATATTTGACTAATATCCTTTGTTCACATTCAACACAAGGCATTCATTCCTTTCACGTGTTCTGATAATCTAATTACTCACAGATTATTTCACCTGTTTTTATTTTTTTTCTCTCCAAGTTACCCAATTTTGCCTCCAACTACCAGGTACATGCCCTAAGCTGAAACATTCTCTGCCTGACACCTTAATTCCTGTTGCTGGTCTACAGGGTACCATTCATCTTTTCCAAGCATTTATTGTGCTTGCCCATCATATCCTTAATAGTTACAAAGGCAGTGATTTCCATCAAAATTTTCAGCACCTCCAACAATTGCTTTATTGCAGCAATGTCTGCTGAAATATAATATGCAGTGGCATTAGACTGCCTGGAAATACCACCCCCATTGCTTCTGTGGAGATGACAATGACAAAGTAAAGAAAAAAGGAAGTCCATGCGCAAAACTGTAATAACTGCTTAAAACTTAACTAGAAAGCCGTGGGTCATTTATAGACAATACTGCCAGTAAAATAACTCTTTAAATAAGCATGCTCTGTATTAGAGCTGCCACACCATACGAGTGTCCAGGCGCACCCCCATACCAAGGATGTTTTGAGGTAAGCTGTATTAATGAGCAATATGGATCCATTTTTAATGGCATCAAAAAAGTTGAAAAAGAGTAAATAAGGCTGTTGATCTCATTGAAATATCATCGTACTTGGAAACCACCAAGGTTTTAGCTAGACCCCTTTCTACAATCTATAGAGCCACGTGAATACTGTGTCTTGTTTGGTATCTTATTACTCAGGTTCTTAAAGATTATGTGCATTTGGTTTGGTCTGCCACGCAGTTCTGAAGGCACATCCTTGTTTCATAACAAGAATTCTTGTATTTCTTATTTCTGTGGCATGGACAATGTCTAACTGAACTGCAGACATAAAGTTCAGTTTAATTTCTTTACCAGATTCACTAATCTCTGCTACTAAACCACTTAAGTTAATACTTATTCTGAGCTTTCAGAGCATGATGTATAGGGCTATCAGTTTTTCAGAAACAAAATCCATATCAGTGAGATATGATCGAATTTCTGAAAACCCGTTGCTTTTGAGTGGAAATCGAGGTACAATGAGGATCAGGAAATTTACCATTTTCCTCAATGTAGTGCAATCTCGGAGTTTATATGTATAATTAGCAGGGGGTGGGGTCTATATCACAACATCTAATACGTGAATATCGAACACTCACATGAGCGAATATTCATGTCTGTGAAGTTCATGAATTTTTTTTGCGGTACAGTGAAGATCAGGATTTTTGCCCTTTCCTCACTGTAGTGGGATCTCGGAGTAGGAATATATATTTAGAGGGGGGTGCGCCCCCCACAATACCGTTTTCAAGTACATGAATATTCGCTCATGTGAGCATTCGATATTCACGTATTCAGTGTAATATAGACGTGGGGGAACAAAAAGGTTAAAAAAATATATATTTTTTTTTTAATGTCTGAGTTTTTAGAAATTCGATTATATTGTCTCGCCGATATCAATTTCGAGTTTCTGAAAACTCGATCAACTAACATAGATCCATACACACAAACACACACACACACACACACACACACACACACACACACACACACATATATACATGTATAATATTTATGTATATAAATATTATTTTCTTCTCTTACCTGTCTAGCACTGTAGTTTTTCTACAGAATGGACTAAAACCATTGCCTGCTCATTGTATTTATATTATATACCCCTTATTGAGTACATAGAGTTTTTTCCTTGGGTTTCTGTATTGTGAGCATCACTGTTTTCAGCCTGTTTACCAAGCTGATATAGTATTCAGTGAGGCTTTTAAATAGGGTTTTCTCTTTGTCTCAAGGTTCTCATGTAGTCTAATAGTCTAAAAGGATCCCTGCCATATCAGAACTCAAAATGACTGAACTGAGTCAAGGCTTGTTGCACTCCTTTCTGCTATTAACTGCTTGCAGTTTCTGCCATCTTCCTCGGTAACAGTTTTTATGTTGGACTTGAATGTTCAGTTTAAATGTTCCAGCTGTCATTCTGTACTGAATTTTGCCAACTATCCAACAATATTACCTGTAGTATATTTAAATAGCACCTCTGTTCTTGGCATTGGAATCAAAGGATTTTTAAAGTCGGGATAATAAGCTTTTTTCTGGTTTTCAGGGCATCCATCACAAAAGTTCTTAATTTCTTTTATTCCAAGTCAGTAAAACTATGCTAGGATCCATTCTTTAGCCTTGTTCTTTTCTAGGTGTTCTCTCACATGATCCTATATTAAATGCATCGCTATGTTTTTGAAATGCTTGAGCATGAACAGTTAGGATACCACTTCCTGTCCATCCTTATTTATTCTATATATCTTTGTAATTCAAATTATGCAATAATGCTGGGGTCAGCTTCTCTAGCTTCTTTTCTACAACCCTAACTACATCTTTCTTTGCAATACTCACGGTCATTTTCTGTTTGTGCCTTTTTAAAATTTTACAAGTTTTACCATGCTGCCCAAGTCTGATTGTCCTTGCAGTCCTCTACCACCAAGTAAGACATTGCCTTTAACTAATTTGCAGTTGCTCTATAACAGAATGCCATTTCAACCTTTCAAGAAGACAATTCATCACATTCTAGAGATGTCACATCACAATTATCATGCCCTTCAGTGGTTACTTTTAAGTGTGTTAATAGTGTTACTATCACTAATACAAATTAAATCTGCATGAACCCCTTTTTCATATTTAAAATTACTACTTTCTGTTTGTTTCTACCATTTCACATATTTTTTTCTGCAGGTACTGCTCAGATTTGGGTCTATATTACAATGACGAACGCTTAAATGTTTGAATCTCTAAAGGTCGACCTTTAGAGATCGAACATTTAAGTGTTTGAAAATGTAATAAAACAAAGAAAAAAAGTAAAGTGAAAGGGTTTTAGCAGGGGGGCAAGCCCCCCTGCACCCCCCACACCCACCTACTTAAATATACCAACTCCAAGATCGCACTTCAGTGCACAGCAGAGCGGAAATGGGAGATTTTCCATTCCCTACACTGTAGCGCGATCTTGGAGTTGGTATATTTAAATAGCAGGAGTGTGGGGGTGCAGGGGGGCTTGCCCCTCTGCTTATACCCTTTAGTTTTTTTTATTTTACTTTTATTTATTTATTTTTTTAATTTTTAAAGATAATCGAACACTTAACTGTTCGATCTCTAAAGGTCGACCTTTAGAGATTTGAACATTTAAGCGTTCGTTTATCTGATATAGACCCACAAACTTATAATTAGATCCAGGGGGTCAAAATGATATAAACAATGGGAATGATAACAACTGACACATTCAAAAGGACATTATCTACTGCTTCAAAAAATGGTTGTGTCAATTGTTATCATTAACATTGTTTATATCATTTTGACCACCTGGATCTAATTATAAGTTTGTAATATCTTTGAAGTTACATATGTGTGAACATACCTTTTCTTAATTAGAAAATATCCTGCTCTGAATCTTATGAGCTTGTGTGTTTTAGGTAACACTCATTCTGGTGAGTAATGCCTGTTTGATTTTACCAAAACCCCTGTAATTAGTCCCCACCATGTCTCTAAAGCTTCTGAGTGGATCTTTAGTTAACTGGGTTGTTAAGATTCAGTCACTTCATGTCATTCCCCCTGGTGGGCATATTGCTTGAAGATAGTAAAATCCACCTCAAGGTTCTCATCCTGGGTAAGTTTTTCTTTTAATTATGGCACTGTCCATGGGGTAACCATTGATACAGCTACTGCAACCATCCCTTCAGCCACATCTACTGTGGACTGTAATAACTCTTTGCAATAGTTGTTATTTTGGCACATGGATACACAAACTGGAGCACTCAAACATTTCAAGCTGACTGTATCGCTGCCTTAAATTCTGCGAAAATCACACTTATGTCGCAGTGACAGGTTGAGTCTCAGGGCTGTGACATTAATAAATTGTGCCTAAATGTTTATATTCTCCAACTATGTGGAAGATTAAAACAGCTGAGAGTCTACCAGTGTTATGAAAAAAATGGTGTTTCATTAGATACAAATGAGATTAAATGCAGGTTCTTCCAAGTAAATGGGCTTGTGGTTTAACAAAAGTACTAGAAGTACCTTTGACTCACTTTTATACTCAGTCTTGTACTGCTGGGAGGTCTCTTATGATTCCTGTGCCAGAAGCAACTTCCAGTATCTCCTTTCAGGTCTTTCTTCAGTTTGGCTGAATCTCTGTCTCTCACTGTCTCTCTCCCTGCTTGGGACACCAATTCGTCTTTCACAAGAGGCAAGTACTCTTTGAATGGGCTTCTCTCAGACCTTTTTATATTACATTCCATAGCTCATTAAACAAACTGCTGCCACTTACACAACCATCTACTTTTCAGTTCTTAGAAAAAAAAGTACAACTTTTATATCACTGCCATAATAAACATTATTTACATATTTTTGGTTTTGTTTCAGTACAAGTCATCAGGATCTTTGCCCCAGCTGAGGTTTGACATTCAGAGCACTTTTTCTTGTAGTTGGTGTAAAGGTGTTGTATGACTGGCCATCTTTAGGCACATTCTGACACATTTATTACATTCAGTGTATATATTGATTTGGGTTGGAGCATGGTGACTGCACCTGCGATTTTTGACAGAAGTTAAATCCAAAACCCTTTAAATGAGATGTATGACTATCCAGCACTACTTGAACAAAAAAGAATCTTGAGACCTTCTTATTTAGGTCTGCCATGTTGTTAGACTCCTCTAAAAGAAAGTAGAAGCTGAATGAGTCCATGGAGTCAGAGGACTCCGTTTGGAATCCTGATGTTAAGGGTGTCAGTACAGTGTAGTTAGTCAGTGAGCTTGCAGACTTAACATTGTCCACAGCCAAGGCTTATGATTCATTAGGCCTTATGAGGCCACCATTTCATCAGCTGTGATGTCTCACAGGAAAGGAAAGGATGAAAACATATCTAGTCTCAAAAATCACTTACTTACCAAGTAAGAAAAAGGTTGTCTACCACTGCTCATTGGTGAGGAAAAATTCTGCATGATTAGAAAAATGAAACTCAGTGACAACCCCCCCGATATTGCAAAAATTCAAATATCCACTCGCAAACTGATAACCCAGTATAAAGCCCAGCCTCTTCCAAGACTAAGATACCACTTGATAGCTTTCTAGCTCCTTGCCCTCTAACAGGAATGTAATAAACTGGCAAAAGGATTTTTGAAAAATGTCAGACTTTGCAACCTAATTCATATAAGCCCTCTGGAATCAGACTTTTCAAAAGAAAAAGGAAGTCATCTCCTGTGAGAGAAACTGACTCCTCATCTTCCAAAGATGAGGGAGAGAAGCTAAATGACACATCTTGGATGTCCTCTCCTTTGTCTTCTGAAGCATGATGAGGAAGCCCTGGCCTCGACTCACTAACAGAGAGGCTGTCATTTTGGTGATACTGTCTCTCTTAAGGGAGAGCATTTCTACAGGCAAGCTCATAAGATGATCACCCACTAGAAGAAGGCTATAGGACTTCAGAAGTTTGCACCTCAAAGTCCAGCAGCTATTCCTCTTCTCCAGGAAACCCTTTTGGATGTCTTTGAGATTACTAGCTTGGAGTCAGACTCCTGGCCCCTTACTTTAGGTTACCTCATTGGTTTTGGAAGGCTCAGGCTCTTTATAAATTCCCATGTAGAAATGTTGCAAATCAAGAAACTGTGCCCCTGGAAAAAAGATAAAAATAGATTTTTGTGATTGCTAAAACAAAAAGGTATGTGCTTTGATAACCTTGGCTTTTAAGGATCTCAATTTCCAAAATCACATTATTAAATTTCAAGAACATGTCCTCGAGCAACTGCTGAAAAGTTTTGGGGGAGGAAGGCCAAACTGCGAAAGCTGCCTTCCTCTAACAAGTTCAGATGTGGGCATGATGCAGTAGATGCAGCATTCAGGGCTGCTTCTATGAGGTTAGGCCTTAGATGGCATTCTGGGCTGAGGACACAGTTCTTGTGCAAAGATGTGATGTTCAATACTCCCCTGCACAGAGAGATATTCTTTGTACTCCAGGCATACAAAGGCAAACAAAAAGTTGTAGGTTAATGGAAAGCCCATGTAATCTGTAAAGCACTTGTTCCTCTATATCTTACCAGAATGCAACAGGAGTTATCACTATAAAAAGGAGCCCTTCTAGCAAACACAAAGAAAAGGGAAACAACTCAACCAGAAAGCCCTACGGGAAGAAATATTGGCAGCCAGACGATACAGAGAGAGAAAAAAGCAGACAGGTGTTGGTGGGAAAATGGGGTCTGTATCCATTATGTGGCAGCTATGACTAAAAATCTCCCCAATTATTGGGACAGGAGAGGAATGTATACCACTCAAGTGTTCAGAATTTTGCCTCATAATTTTGTTCTGTACCTTGCAAAATTTGTGTGGTTTTCTGTCAAATTAGTGAGGATTGCTAAATAATGATAGGCATTTGAGTTTCAGACTTCATAGCCTTCAGAAAATGCATGTCATGCAAAGCCTTTTATTGTAACAGCTTTCTAAGTTTAAAACAGCAATATTTAAAATCTGTCCCTAATTTTGGCCTTTGTCCCCATATTTTATTTGGCTTTATCCAGAATTCTTGAGCAAAGATATTGAGAGGTACAATATCGGAGTATGAGCCAAGGAGATTTCAGATTTTTGTTTGGTAAATGAGTCAGAGACAGAATTTTGGTAAGAAAGCTGGAGATATTCTTGACTTCACAGGTTTTGATAGAAGAGAAAAATGGAGATAACGAGAGAAATGTAATGAGATTCAGAAAGCAATGTGAAGATAGAAAGGAAGAATCGAGCAAGAAAGACTAAAGGTTGGTACTGTGAACAGAGAGAATGAAACTCGGTAATGTGAGGAGTCAGGGGAAGAACAAAGCTCGGTTGTGTAATATAATGGTGCACTACTAAGGAGAGGTAATCAAACAGCTTTTATATTAACATGCACTTTCTAAAGAATAAGAATTATGAAACTTTAATGTCTGATATTTTTGAATGACTGCAATATGTAGTGAAAAAGTAAAAAAAATTCAATGGAATTAAAAAATATATGATGCAGAGCCAGGAATAATTGAGATGCATGACTTTATTTCTTCCTTAATCATCATTTTGGTTTTAGGCCATCAGATGATCAAAAGGTTGGGAAAAAAGCTCTAAAATGTACTACAGAACTGAATGGCATCTTAGATATGAGAGGATTCCAGTCCCTTGTCTTACTTCACTTATTTCTCCTAGTTATTAGTTATTACAGTACAGCCTTAGATATACCTGCAATGACATCATAGATTTGACAAAATTCCCTGAATCCCACTTTGGAGATCTGAAAGGGTGGTATCTTTATCTCATCAGGCCCAGTCCTTGAAAGAAATGCAATGGACCCTGAACTACCCCCTAAAGTGTCTATTCAGACTAGGGTTCACCCTCAGTCTGTGAAAGTCAAATCTGTGTTCTACTCAGAAGACAGTATTCCTAGGGGCTTTTCTTAACCTACTCTAAAATAAGTATATGCACAATAAAGACCACAAAAGGCAACAGTTTTCTTTTCCAATCTGTTAACTAAAACCCCACTTTACACTTTGACATAATCTGACTTGCGGAATGGTATTGTTACATAAAGGGTTTTTCTAAGGTAAGGTATAGGGCTAGGGATACAGGCAGGAGCATGCTTAAGGTTATTACACATTAGAAAGGTGATGCGGGGGGGGGGGCACCTTACTAATATGTGCTAACCTTAACCCTTTCTCTGCCCCAGCTCTTAACCATACACCTTACATTAGAAAGACCCTTTCCAAAATATTATCACTACACAAGACAGAAGGACAACACACCATATAAAGTAATAGGCATGCAGAATACTAAATCTATCCAATTACCTAGCATTTACTCTGACACTAACCAGTAATCATAAAATAACAATATTTTTTATGTAAATAGTGAAGGCAAGAATTCGATAGAATGTATGTATTTCTGATCAAACACAATGTCAAAACTTCCCTGAGTTCAAGGCACTGCAGAAATTGAGTGGAAGAAGTACAGTTCTATGCACTTTACCCTGAGTATATCTCAATTAAAATGGGGGGGGGGGACTAGCAGCAGCCTGTCACACTACTAAGACCACACTGTTCTACATATGCTAATTAGGGCAGCCTGACACAGTGTTAAAACATACAGACCTGCTAAACACAAACGAATAAGTGTAAAGACTTCAGAAGAAAATAAATTCTGGATTTGGCTAGAAAGCTGCAAAGAAAACTGCATTGCCAGAAAAATCAAGTTATTTAAAAGTCTCTACAGAAACTGATAAGGGAAAACCCTGTGTCACTAGAGAAACCCAATTGTTAAGCTGGTGAACTCCATCCCCAGAGAGACTGATAAGGACAAATTGTTATTGCATGCTATGTAATTTTGTCAAAAAAAATAAAAACATTCCAATCAGTAATGCAGCGAAACATTCCTCTTCGGAGGCAAAAAGGGAAAAGCCCATCGTGATAAATTCACTGAGAAAAGGAAGGGAGCCTAAACAGAACTTTAGGCTTTCCTCTGTAAGGTTAAACTAAAGGGCAGGATTTTCAGCAGCCGGTAATTACAGAGATTACCAGGGCAGAAATTAAGGAATTGTTAGATGACGCAGTAGGAAAAGAAAATTGTATACCTGTCTTTTTTTTTTAGTGAAACGTTTATACCTTATATTTCACATTAGTGCAGTGATAAAAATATTTTTGACTTGACAGATTTGCTGTTAAGTAAAGATAATTTTAAGAAAACCCAATGGTAGGGCAAGCAAAGCCAGATAAAACATAGCCAGAGTAGAAAGACAGACAGATGGGCAGAGTGACCTCATATCATATTCATATATTCAGTTGCAAATGGCTTCCTTTATAGGGTAATAAAGACAGAGAAGAAATGATGCACAGTCTGAAGGTTTTAAAACCTTAAAAACAAGTGTGATGAAACTAGCATATATTCATGTTTTGAGAGAGCACTTAGAGATGCACAAAAAACGAACGATACAAGTTTAAAAAGTTTTTTTTTGGCCTGTTGTAATGAAAGGATTTATTAAGAATTTCTGTGCAGCATTCCCATGATGTTAAAAAGAAAAACAAATCTGCTCTATATCCTGGGATAAGACGTCCGCTGATACCCATGCCTAGTATTGAAATAGTATTCATTTGGATAACCATGGATCTTGCAGTTCTGTAAATAAAGTTTAGTAATGGAATGGCTACCAATATATTGTGGTGGATGCTGACAATTTTACAGAAGGTCTGCTGAAGCAGTACCACTACAAAAAACAGTGCGGAGTCGGTAGCAAAAAAGTTAGTGTTAGTTTTCCCCAGGGTAGGAATACTCAAAAAAATACACACAAGCCAAGGTGCTCCATTTATGACCATGTTAATGCACCAGCTTTGCAATTGTTTTAAAGTAAAACAATTAGGATCTTGAGTGTATCACTTTCAAACTAATTGTTTAATACCATGCCTTAATGAAAACTCTGATGCCATTACAAAATCCTTTGGAGCCATTTAGTTTAGGAACCAAGGCAGCTTCAGTGTTACATTCACTGTGGGACTCCTCCATAACCATAGAACAGGATGATAAGAACTGGGACCAATTACTTCCCTGTTTCCAGTCTGGTAAAAGAGATGCATCCCAAGCTTTAACAGGATTTACCCCTTTTGAGGTACTACAAGAGATATATGCCTTGGGGTTGCTGTGCATAGATAAGGAGACTTAGGAAGAAGAGAAAACTGCATGTAAAAGTGTGATAGCGTACTACACAGACTTGTAAAATAGGATGACGGTTGTTGTGCCAGTAGGGAAGGAACATGAGCAGATATACAAGACATGCAATTGAGAGTGTATACTATGAATGTCAGATATGGAGAATTTAAAACCAGGGCAAAGTGTTAGTCTCTTCTGCTGAAAATAAATGCCTAGTAAGACAGGAAAGACCCTTTGACATTATAGAAAGCAATTAATGAAATAAACTACAAATCAGACAGACTAGAAAGAGAAAGCCAGAGTGCATACATCACATAAAAGTGCCAAAATCATGGAAAGAACCTGAAGTTTCTGTAGTTAGTCAGGTAACAGATATAAACACCAATAGTAAGTTAACAGGAAATACTATCCCAGCTACTCAAGTAGATGAGACTTTGCCTAAGGCTCAGAAACAAGGGAAAGAGTTTTTACTGAGAAATACTTTTTTTTTTCAGAACTACCTGCTATAACATGCTCAGCATCATACTGGTACTGTACCGGGGTGAGTGTAGACCAAAAACTGTACTGGGTACAAGTCTCCTAAAGGAAGGCAATAAATGAGGAAGAGAAAAAGTTACTTAAATATGGATACATTGAGGAGTCCCACAGTGAATGTAACACTGAAGCTGCCTTGGTTCCTAAACTAAATGGCTCCAAAGGATTTTGTAATGACTTTCAGAAACTTAATGAAATATCCAAGTCTGAAATTTATCCAGTGCCCTGAGTGGATAAACTCACATTCCAATTAGGCAAAACAAGGTTTTTGACCACCCTAGATTTAATTAAGAGGTTCTGGCAAACTGCCCCTTACAGCTGATGCCACAGAAAAGACAGTATTCTCAACCCCTGAAGGTCTCTGAAGGTTTTTTTTTATTTATTATACTGCCTTACCTTTTGGACATACAGGAGCTCCTGCCACCTTTCAAAGGCTTGGTGATTCAGTTCTAAAACCACATGCCAGGTACTAGGCTCCATGCACTGATGACATAGTAATTTACTCATAAGGCTGGGAGTCTTCACTAAAGGTTTTACAAGCTCTGCTAGAATCTGAGTCAGGCACAACATCTAGTTAATGTTGCTAAGAGTTGGCTCTGTATGGCAGAAGCCAGGTATATGGGATATGTGATTACGGGATGAGTAAGTAAACCCCAGATACATAAAGTAGAATCTATGAAGACTGGTTGACACCCTTTGCCAATTACAAAGTAAAGGCTTTGTTATGGTTTGCTGGCCAATCTAAGAAGGTTTGCCCAACGATATTTCTATAGCTTTTCCTCTAATAGGCCTTAAGAAAAGGGAAGCCCTCTCCATCCAAGTCAAATGGATTATGGCAGCTGTCTTTGACAAAATATTTTTTGATTATATAAATGCATTTAAAGCAGGAGTAGGGACTGTTTTTCATAAAAAATATTTGGCGAAGTGTACCCAACCTGCCATCTTAGCAGACAGTTGAGCAGAGCAAAAGGAAAGTGCTCTGACATTGAATGTGAATTTCTCACCATTAAATGTGTACTAATTTACCAACAGCTTTATTTATTTGAGCAAGGTTTAATGCCAGTCACTGACTGCAAACTTTTATAGTGGGTACACTATACAAAAGCATATCAGTAATAAATTGGGTAGATGGGCTTTCTCCCACCATCCCGTTTAGATTCACAGTAAAGCACAGATATAGTACAAAGAATGACAGTGTAGGTGGGTTATCTGGAGGTTATAACCTACCCTGAAAAGTATAGAACAGGGGATCTATGCTGAAAGGGGTCATTTTGGCATAGTGGAGGTTAAATAGTGAAAATTACATATTTTTCTGCTGTTCTGATATGGATAATACTGCTGAGTGTTTGACTTTATCTTATGAGCTGAGGAGTTTACTAGCCATGAAAACAGAACAGATCTGATTAAAGGAGAAAAAATACTTGCTGGTGGAAACTTAAAAGAGAGGACTGCAGTCCTACAACTCAGAGATGTTTGCTTCTTGGTGCAGAGGAAGTACTCATGTGGAAGAAAGAAAATAACAAGACAGACATTTGTCTCTTTGTACATGCAGACAGTTGTCAGGAAGAGATGTTTACCTTCTGACACAGAAAAGGCACTGCTTGAAATATCACTTTGCTTCTTGTAGAAGCAGAATCTTTAGAAGAGTTGACAATCATCCTGTTTGCCAGCTGAAGCACTGCCAAAGGTAGAAAAATATAACGACAGTGTAAGACTTATTTATTTTCTTCTCCCAAATACAGATTTACTTTTATTGACTTTTGACTTATCACTGCAAGTAAAGTGTACAAAATGTAAGACTTCTGCCTCTGTTTTATCCACAAAAAAAAAAATATATATATATATATATATATATATATATATATATATATATATATATATATATATATAAAATGTATGTGTAGGTATGTATGTATATATATATATATATATATATATAAAATGTATGTGTAGGTATGTATGTATATATATATATATATATATATATATATATATATATATATATATTTATAAAATGTATGTGTAGTTATGTATGTATATATTAATCTTTTATGCAAGGAAGATAATTCATTCATGCGTGTGATGTCTGGGATCTCTACAGGCGCAGAGATACCTATGCAAGCTACAGACGATTTTGGTAAGCCGAACGGTTGGAAAGGAAAGTGGGATCATTTAAGCACTTTCAATGGCAGCGTATGAGTTTTTTGGTATATCTGGACTTGGGAATTGTCCCACGTGGCTTACAAATTTTAAAAATGCCTACCTATGCAAATATTTATCTGGAACTCTTGAAACGCTGGCAACAGCAAAATTTAAAGCTAGGTTTGGACTATATGACCCTTATGAATTACTTTTTTCTAAAAAAAAGAACGTGAGCTGAAAGACGAAATTATGGGTATTGAAAACAATATAATGGAAATGGCTTGTTTTCCTGACATGCTTTTGATTTACCAAAAAATGTTAGCTAGATTGCAGCAGTTGGATGACAAGCTTGAAGTTGTTGAAAAACGCAAGCTCCTGAGAGATATTAATGACTTTCAAAAGGGCCATATTTTTCCCAGGCCGAAAACCAAGTGTTTAAACACTGAAAGAGTAAGTTATACTAAACAGAACTCTTTGTATGACTTAGATGAGTTCACAGAAGCAAGGAACACTAACGCAGTGAATCAGCAGCCATCTACAATGAATACAGCTGTGCAATTGGCTGCACAGACGTCGGACACCCCCCCTAGCTCTGTGGAACCGGTAACGAACATGGCGGCAGAAGGAAACATCAGTACACAGTGTGGTGTGGTGGAAATGGTCGAAAGTAAAAGAAAAAAAGAGCAGCAAATGATCCTGAATCTTTCAGCAATTGGGGCACAGCGGCGTTTTCAGCTGGAACAGCCAGAGAAAATACAGGCACGGAGCACCTCACAGGGGCGTTCCACACAGAGGCAAGTCCCAAATGGACTAAAATGGAAGAACGACAGCCCCATGGGCCAGGGCAAGCTAACACATTGCTAATAGAAGGTACTGTGAATCTATCAAATGCTGTTATAGGTCTAAATTTTATTCCTACAGCTACCGATGATTTGGTAGCTGCCTTAACAGACTTAAAGGCTTTTTCAAGAACTGTAAATCTTAAAGTTTTGTTTAAAGATGTACAAGCAGGGCAACAGTTAGAATATAAATGTAGAAGCATTTATATACCCATAAGCATGTCAGTTGTTAAAGCATTTCATGACATTTGTGAAGTTGAAATTAGGAAAACATATGCTGAGAGTGACAAAAAAAGGAAGTATAATTTAACATATGATTAGCATCTTGCACTGAAAAATTTGGAACGGGATGGGAATATAGTGATTAAGCAAGCTAAAGGGGGTGCCGTGGTACTCATGAACAGGATTAATTCTCAGTGAAAATGTTTGGGAGTCTGCCTTATGGCAGAATTCCTGCAGTATCAGGGTTGCATGTACTGACCACAGGCTTTGCACTGTGAAGGAAGTTGTTGACTGAGTAACAATATATACATGTATCCATATATTATATATCTATATACACAGATCTATGTGCTTTATATTCATGGAGGGTATAAAGTCTGCTAGTCTAAGCGCCTTTTTTTCTTTCTTTCTTCTATTGCAAACAGTTTTTGAGACCCTTAGTGGCTGAAGGATGCTATTGTAGATGTGGCTGGTCATGCATGCTGTGGTATCTGCTAACTATGTTGATAGTGAAAAAAAGGTGACCATGACTGTGGCTTGTCGTGGGAAACGGGATGGTTTGCTGTTTGCTTTAACACTGTTTGGATGGTTCAGTTTGACTATTTATGTACTTGATATGTTGCTCTGGTTATGCAAGCATTGTGAAACTTGTTGCTTATGACAACTTTGGAAGTGGATCAGTGTTGTGATTGTGTGAATATTGTGGCCTTTACTGTGGCCAAAAAGGGTGGAGCAGAATAGTGTTCTTTCTGTGCTAGCGCTGTGTGACTGTTAAGGGTTTATCATTTTTGGAATGGATAAGTGCGCTGGTTGTGCAAGCTTTATACAACTAGTCAGTCATAAAAACTTTGGAAGTGAATCAATGAGTGTTTGTGAAAACACTAGGGCCATGAGACTAATACTTAATGGGCTGCTCTGTTTGTTTATGTCCAGTACATAATAGATACTGCAGACTTTTGTGAATATTACTAGAAAAGTGAGTCAGAAAAGTATCTCAGTCAGTCATTTATTTCTTTATTCAGTTTTACAGTTAGTTTATAGTAAGTTAATAGTTTTACAGTTTTAATAATTATTACAGTTTCTGTACTTTAGGCCCCATACTTTCAGAAATCATATAACCAACCTTAAGAGGCTCAATTAGCATTTTCTGAGTTCAGAAAAAAGTTCAGGTGGGATTTCACTAAAATAGCAGAATACCACTGCTTTTCATAAGTGAATACTAGGCTAACTGCCCTGCATGGTCATTTTAAGCCTTTTTAAAAATAACATTATGCATTTCCCTCTTTCAAACTGCTTTAAAACAATACTTAGCTACTCCAGCCAAACTGTCTAAAACCCTAATATCAGTACTTAACTACAACTATTTCATTTTCTCCTCTCACTCCATTCCTTATCCTATCCTTTCTTTGCTCTCACATTCTTCCATACCTTTCAGCCCATCTCTCAACACTTTTCCTATCACTGAATAATTCATTAAATACTTTTTCCTGTTAGTTCACTTTCTTATGACTAACACACATTAGCATTCTTGCACTATATCTGCATCTCTCTTCTTAACAGGTCTGCCATTTCCTTTTTAACAGACCTACTCTAAAATCTGTCTTCCCTAGCCCCCCTTAGTCTGTCATTATTTTTTGCCTTATACTGTGTATATAACCTCTGCCACAGCTGCTTGTTTAATTTTCCTTTCCTGTCTAATTATGGCATGCATTGTATACATCTCCTTGGCACTGTAAATGCACTGTAATTTTAGTGTACCTGCTCATTCTAAATAACTCTGTTTCACTGTTATCATTGTTCATCAGTAGGAAAATGCTTTGTAATTTTCTGTTTGGTAAGTACTCCGTATTTTCAGATCTGGGTTATGCCTAAAATAGGTCCAAATAGATCAGTGCTCTGCTCCAGTCAACAAATGTAAATAAATAAATATAGTTTTTAGATGCCAGCTAATTACAGAGATGGGTGATAAGGTAAGGAAGCTGTCTTCAAGAAGAGATGCTTCTCTATCTGTAAAAAGCATGTAAACATGAAAAAAAATATGGAAGTATTGAGCTATTAAAGGCATTTCAGATGACAGATGTGACAAAAAGTTTCAGGGTAAACTATCTTTCTGCAATAGTACTGCACCAGTAATGCACTTGTGACAACTAAATAAAACACCTCTTCCAAAATTGCTAACAAAATACTTCAATGCTGTATTGTGAAGTTCGTGCAAGTATATGATTTGCTTAGAAAAAAATCAGTAAAAAGGAATTACCAGGTCAGTTCCTTTTGCACCATCACGGACTTCCCAGTTTTCTCTTTGTTGGTCTAGTTGCAAAACAACTATTTGCTGCCATGATTCTGTATTTATTAATCACAGTTTTGTCACTCACAATCCATCCTCTTAAACCCCTTTTCCCATTTTTACACATGGAGTCATGATGTCGCTTCAATACTGACAATCATCTAGAGCCAAGGTTTACACTACCAGGTGGCTAGCCTTGCCTTGTTAGTTATTCTACACCACACACTCATGCACACATACACATACCTACTGCCAATTAAGAGCATCCAGTCCACCTACTGCATGTCTTTGGAATGTGGGTGGAAACCAGAGTGCCCAGAGGATACCCTCATGTACATAGGGAGGACATGCAGACTCCACACAGAAAGTACCCCAGCTGAGAATCGAACCAGGGCACCTCTTGCTGTGAGGTAATAACACTGTTCGCTGAAACACTAATGTATTCTTTAAAATGCAACCCTTCAGTTTCATTTATCACTTTTTCTGTGCTGATCTTGAGCTTATTTAGTACAGAGAAAACACTGTACTAAATGAAAGACTCATTACATACTGGCAAAGTGACAAAGCCCTTTGGCCTTGCTTATGTATTAAATCATGAAATAAATGGAATGTAGTATTAGTTGTGCTGTTTATGCATGTATTTGTGCAAGGAATATGGGGACAGATAAATTTGTTTCTCAGAAAATGCAGAGAACTTAATTGCCTCTAGAAATAGCAACTACATTTTTGATGTCATCTGAGGTAAGTTGGTCATATTTTTATGGAATTGTGTGTTCCACTTGTGAATGTGCAGAGTTTACATTAATTAGTCTGCAAAGTGTTTGATAATTATCTAGCACAAACATACATTTTCACTATGGTTTGTCTGCCTGTCTGTTATCACTTACTCTTCACAGACCATGTAAATGCTTCACTACATATTCAAGATGGCAGACATTTCACAGACTGCTTCTGACAGTTTCTGTATTTGAGGGCTGTCTGAACATTGTGACATGCTTTTCACATCAGTATGAACTCATAGGCTTAGTAATTTTTGGTCTAAATGGACATGATCTATAATGTTCATAGAATCATCATATACATTTTACAATCCTTCAAATTCCTGTAACTGGATACATAGAGTCGCAGTGTTGTGTTTTACACTTTTTGCTATTCTTGGCTTCCTGATCCTCAGGAAAAAACTCTGTGCAAACTGCTTTCACACTGTGCAGCTAGTTCCCTGCAGTAACCAGTATTTAAGCTTTATACACTTAGATGGTTAACAGACAGGGCTGCGGTGGTACGATGGTAGCGTTGTTACCTCACAGCAAGAGGTTCTCCCGTTCAATTCTTGTCTTGGCTTGGGAGTTCCTTCTGTGTGGAGTCTGCATGTCCTCCCCGCAGTTGGGTAGCGTTCGAAAGACATGCGTGTGTAAATGGGCGTGCCTTCATTGAAGGTTGGGCATCGAGCTGGCACCTCGGCGTTTTGTAAAAAAAATCTACTGCCAATCATTAGCGGACCAGAGTTCCGCTGTGGCGACCCCTTACCGGGAAAAGTCGAAAGACAAACAACAACAACACTTACATGGTTAACAGACATTAAATAAGTAAGATAAATAAACTATATTATGTCTTAAAACAGTTATTGAATTTAAGTATATTTTCATGCATGCATACTTCATTGAATGCAGTTCATGGCCAAGTTTGCTATATTTTGCATATTTTACAGAATACTGCATAACACTATGAATTAAATAGGCTTTGTGCAACATAATACTTTGCCAACAGAGCTTGGAACTTTTTTTTTTACTCCAGCAGATAATCAAGCCTCCCTCCCAATATTCTGTAGATGCAGCTAGACTCATTTGTTCCTCTAAGGAGTGAAAGTCAGACCCATTTATTCACTTACTAGTTGAGAATCCTTTGAATCTTGGGAAAAATCACAATGGCTCATTCTTTCCCTTGGAGGTGATAGTCGAACACCAGAAGTGAGTTATCATATGCATGAATAGCCCAACCCCTCCTGCCATGGCTGTGAGACTCCTGCTATAGCTGTTTGTGGGAAAACTGCATGCATGCATATACCAATGCATGCTAATCCTCATGGATTATTACTCTGCATATGTCTTCACCATTGTCCATGGTGCTGCATCCTACACATCCCTCCCTGTCATGTTTGTGTGAGACTCCTGCTATAGGTGTTTATGGGAATGACGCATGCATTCTAATATTCATGATTTACCTTCTACATATGATATCCCCCTGTGCCATAGTGCTGTATGCTAAACAGCCCCCGGCATGGCTGTGAGACTCCTGATATAGCTGCTTTTGGGACAGATGCATACATACCTCCATGTATGCTAATCCTTCTGGTTTCCTGCTACATATGTCATCACCTTGAGCGATAGTGCTGCATGCAACTCTCATTCCCATAGGTATCAGCAATGCAGTAGACCAAATTGTTCCCCTACCCTAGTAAGCATGTCAGTGTTAAACTAATTCCCACCATGTGCCTCTTCTAGCTACCTGTGCTGCTAATTAAACACTTTTCATGAGGAGAGAGGTTAGAGCTTTATTCCTCTGTACAAGTGAGCTTGCAACTTATGATGGTTCATTTAGTTCCATCTTAGGCTTGCAATCTATAAATTGTGTTGTGCAAAGGTTTTCCATACTTTACCTTCAAATGTTCAAGTGTGGTTGTGTATGTATGTGTAAAAGTACATGTTGATTCATACCATTGCATTACACTGCATCAGTGTTAACAGTGAGAACATTATCCAGCTGACACTTGTCATAAGCTGCAATGTATTTGCATCTTGACGCATTATTTTCTTTTGCATTTTGAAGAATAACGTGACTAGTATTTATTATTCTGCTTCTCTCTCTCATCAGGCAAAACCCTATTCCTGTTACTGGTGCTAAATCAGGAGTTTGTTTTATATGTGTTTTTTTTTTTTTTATTGTACTTTTGAAACTGCATTTTCCACTTAATGTTCTGCATCTGCACATTCCTTCCTCTGCACAGGCAGGCTTCTCTGCAAGGTATTTATTAGCTAAGATGCTAGATGGCTTGAGTTTGTAAAACTGGTAAATTTTCTGCACCTTCTTTGAACAGATATTTTCGTGACACCATCTGTGTGTTGTAATTTCTGTCAAATGTTTGAGCTGGTCAGTTACTTTTAATAAAAATTGTAATCAGCAACAGTCTATGGAAACAAGAATAGTGGCTTTGCTTCAAGTCACTTTCTAACAGTTGATAAAATTGTAGTGATCCATTATTTGTGCTTGTGATGTGACAGTAGATCAGTTTTCATTAAGATGTTGTTCCGTTGATGTTAGTGGCTTTAACTGTGCATGCATTAGAAGTGTTTCTTATTTGTGTTAGTAGGTTGTGAAATATAGTCACAAAAGTATGCCAAGAATAGTTACTTTTGACTACTTATTAGAACCTTGACCCTTAGCTGATGTCATCACACAAGGTTGCATGTTACTTCTGCTGCATAGTTACACCAGTATCCCAGAGACTGTCAGCTGTGATTTTGGCATTTACTAAAGTAATTATTAGACAATGAACACCCCATTGCAAAGCATCTGTATACTGAGGCTGTGAGATGAATGCCAAGGAAGTGCAAATCAGATGAAGATAATTCTTAAGATGTACATCAATTTCAGCCATTTTCATTTTATCTCTTAGTATTTTTTTCATATTTGCTTTTGTCCATGCTTGTCTGTGGTGTTTACACAATATAGGTTTCCTGGTTCAGAGATGTGATGTCAGATGTTCAGTAAGTCTCTCATTATATAGCTATATGACAGTCATTGTGCCCGAGTTGCAGAATATTTTCATGAGGGCAAAGTATAGGTGTTGCAGCAACGTCTCTGCCCTTTGCTGAAGGCAAGTGCATTAGCTACCCTCACTGGGCCTACTAGGGAAACGAACAGCAGTAGCTTGAAAACATCAGTACTGTCAGGCGCAGCCTAAGCAGTAAAGGATTGACCACCACTTTGTTCTTCCTTACTGCCACTTTGCCTCATAACGTGAGATAATACCGAGGGCGACATCTCAGTGTTTAAGATAACTGCATTCAGTATTATTACTGCACAGATCATTCCAGAAGGAGAAAGGGCTATGACAGTATTGGCAGGCTGCAAACACAGTCCATTATCCATTACTCTCTGGAATGACAGTTTTAAGTGCCAGTAAAGTAGCATGCTGACCAGTGATAGGTGTTGGGGGGGTGAATAAAGCCTGAGCTGTGAAGCCCAAGACATATGCATGCTGTGTGCTTGGTTAATGAATTATGTCACAACATGGAGGGGAGCACACAGTGCAGCATTGGCTATTAAAGATGAACTAGCTGTACATAACAGGTATGGTATCAGAACTGGGCCATCTCATATTGCAGGGTGAAACTGAGCATGAGCAGAGATAGGAGGACAAGTGGTGGAGAGACGTTACAGTAAGATAAGTTTGTTGATGTTGTACTTCTCAGAAACTTGATACCTTACAAGACAAAAGAAGCATAGTAATATCATCAATATCAAATTAATGGCACACAGATTCACATATACTCTAAATGAGCAACTTAATTAACATTTCAGTCACATTACATAAAGAAATTCCCCATGCAGAAAACAATCTTGTTGTGGCTGAAAGACCATCACAGTGTTACAGCTGCTAAATCAGGCAGGCAGTGAATTCTACAGTGGGTGCAACAAATGGCTGAGATGTCTAAGTTGGCAGTTTAGTTTAACTTTGGGATCGCCATACTAGAACACTAGAACTGTGTGTCATGGCTGTACCACCTATGCACACCCTTCAGGGAGTTAAGTTCCCCCTTGTATATGGATGCTGCATATGCAAAAATACAAGTTGCACAGTAAATGAGAACTATATGGCTGTGCACCAAGCCTGTGACAGTACCCATGCTGTAGCATTTTGTGCTAGAGGCAAACAGTGGAAATCCATGGAAAAGGAGGCCTAGCAAAAGTGCAGTGAAACAGTCCAAATTAAAGACTGAAAGTGTATTATTTTTTCCTGGAGATACTTGTTGGATGAATATCCATACCCATGCTATGCCCCTAGTAAAATGACTGGTATGAGAACCCGTCGTATACATTTGGGAGCCATGTTTAGGCTTACAAGGCCCTTCAGGGTCGTTAGCCTAGTAATTACTTATGACGCTCTACACACACACACACACACATGCACACACACACCAGTTTAGATGTATTGTAAAGAAGCACAAAACAACGCAAATTAAACAAAAAAAAAAAAAAACAGAGAAAAGAACAGTATAGAAGGAGATGCAAATATCAGTTATAAACAATGTATGAAATAATGGAAATGCCTCGGCCTAATTACTTCTATGACCTTGAATATGCATTCAATATGAGAACAGTGTAAAGAGATGTTGAAGATCCTGGTTCCATAAAGAATGATATTATTATACCAGTGTAGGATAGTTATCCCTCAAACAGACCTGTATCCTGAGCCCACTTGGATTACTGCATGTTTTGTCTATACTCTATCCTTCCATCATGGACAGTGAACAGGCACTTAGGTATGGCTCAAAATATCCACAGCAGGATAACTTATTCATAGATTTGAGTGTGAAAGTAGTGGACTCCAAGTCAGACTGCCGACCAGTCATGAGTGGAGTCCCACAGGGATCGGTCCTGGGTCCTCTCCTGTTTGGCATCTATTTCTCAGAAGTCCAGGCCAACACAGAGGGACTCTGCCTGACCAAGTTCACAGATGACTGCAAGCTGGGAGCCATTATTAACTCCCCAAGTGATGTAGAAATCCTACAGAAAGGCCTCACTGAGACCAATGACTGGTGCCGAAACCATGGCCT
The DNA here is from genome assembly GCF_019279795.1 of Protopterus annectens. Classification (NCBI taxonomy): domain Eukaryota; kingdom Metazoa; phylum Chordata; order Ceratodontiformes; family Protopteridae; genus Protopterus; species Protopterus annectens. The sequence goes on along the minus strand of NC_056749.1, from coordinate 468,021,921 downwards.
TAAACTTAATGCCAAAACATTCATCATCATCCCCTTTGGGGAAAACTCAGTTCCCACTAATTACCACATTGATGGTAGCCCACTGAACACTGAAGGCGTTATAAGAGATCTGGGGACACAGGTTGACAGCAACCTCTCCTTTGACCACCACATTGCCACTGTGGTCAGAAAGTCCTTCTATGTGGCACATCTCATTACCAAGGGTTTTGCATCCAGGAAGAAAGAGGTCACCATCTCTCTCTCTCTACTCTTCCCTCATTAGGCCAACCATTCAGTACAGTACCCCATTTGGCATGCACCTCACTAAACACCTGCAACAACTGGAGAAGCCACAAAAGTACCTCACAAAGAGGATCCTAGGCCTTAAACATTTGTCCTATATGGGCAGACTCAAAAAACCCAAATTATTCTCCGTCTCATATCGTCTACTAAGAGGAGATCTCTGCTTGACTTACAAAGCCATGTCTGACTCAGCTCTGTTAGAAATGCTACAGCTAAAGAAGTCCCAATCCCTCCAGACCACATGCTCTAGAGACCTCAACCTCATTACCACAATCAACAGAACATGCTGGAGGGACAGGTTCAACCTAGAGACTGCCCATGCTCTGGAATAGACTTCCCATACATGTCAAGCAGAGCACTTTACCTGGCCTCCTCAAGAGAAATCTTGATGAGTGGATGGGAAATAGAAAGTTTACCCCAGGGATCACTCCAGTGGCTCTACTTGATAGAGGCACTGGGAACTAACGTTGGGCAGCACAATGCCAGGGCACTTCTATGGGCTAGGCTTGTAAAGGTTCCAGGGTCATTAGCCTAGTACACACCTATGAACCTATTTAAACATAAGATTATTATATGTGTTCAACAAAGAACTTGAAATACTTAACTGATAAAAGAAAAAGAAAACAATATTGTAAGTAAAAAAAAAAAAAATCTTTTAATAGAAATACTACTGCATTTTTCTTTTTGGTGTCTGAAACATATTTCTTTCAACTGAATAAAAACCTAGTGCTTAACAAAAGTGGGTATAAAACATACTTATCTACACTGATTGTGTGTGTGTGTAAATATATATATATATATATACACACACACACACACACACACACACACACACACACACACACACACACACACACACATATGTCTGAGTGTCAGCAAGGGTATGTTTGCTGTTTGTATGTGTGTGTATGTGTGTATGTGTGTGTGTGTGTGTGTGTGTGTGTGTGTGTGTGTGTGTGTGTGTGTGTGTGTGTGTGTATATATATATATATATATATATATATATATATATACACACACACACACATACACACACACACACATGTCTGAGTGTCAGCGAGGGTATATTTGTTGTCTGTATGTGCATGCACATTTGTGTGTGCGTGCTCACTGAAATGCATGGTGTGAGTACTGGTGTGCAAGTATACATAGTAAATGTATTTGTGTGTTTGGGTGGTTACTACACACCACTCCCCTAACACGAGTTTAATTATCAAGTTACAGAACTGAATGGTTTCAATAGCAATTTTTCAAAGGCCATTTTCGGCAGTGGCATTCAGGATGTCCTGGGTAATACATAATATGGAGTAGGTGTTTTCCATCTACACCTAGAAGTAGTCTTTCAAAGTTCTGGAATGGGGAAGGTTGCCTTCAATTTATTTGTGTAAAAGCAATTAGCAGTCTGCCTTACATATTGAGTGACCTGACCAAAGCTTTCAGGTCACCTCTCTTAAATGAGGCACATGTGCTTATTTGGTCTTATTTGATTAAAAAAAATAAATAAATGATAATTGCCAGTTATTTGGTGAAAACACCTAGCAAGATTGTTACAAATCTCAGCAGTTTTGTTGCACTGTAATATTGTATTATTAAAAGTCTGACGTGTATGTGGGGGTGGGGAAGATAGGGTTTCTTTAGTAATACATTAATGACTTCACTAACTCTCCCATGAGACAGTACAATCTTTTTATGAAGAAACAATGATTCTCATGTCATTTTCCTAGTCTGAACCCTGGTGTTAATTCAACCAGGCCTCCATTGTGTATTGAGGTTTAGGCTAACAGATCAAAGCTGAATCCAGGATGATTCCCTTCTAGTATGAATGAAAACAGTAGCAGTCAGCTCGCTGATTTAATAGTACTATAATTGTATTTTAATACATTCAGACTTCAGTTTAAAAAGCTGCTTTCACCTACTAGATTTTCCTGTGGAAGCAGCCATGCAATTTCCAGGGCCCCACACTGTGCCAGAACAATTGCTGTTCTTGGATTATTCCCACTGCTTGGAACACAGGCACTCGGATGTAATTTTCAGTAACAGAAGCTCATTATTGAGAAAATGATCCCTATGGGTTTTGAGACAGGAAGTATCTCTTACTGCCCCCTTTCCATTTTCCCTGGCTCCAAAAGGCTATTGGTGTTATATATGGAAATGGCTGTGAAATGCAATAGTCCCAAGGGGACTTGACCACTCCAGTTTAGGGAGCAAGAGGAAGCAAGATATTGACAGATAACACTGAAACCCATATATGTTTTCACTGCCTAGACAGTGAACCGACGGCTTCAAACAAGAAGTTATATTTGCGGTTTGACTAACAGATGTGTTGTGGTACTTATAACATGCTTGGTATCTTGGACCATTAGAAACACTGTAACAGAGAGTTTACAGGTTTGACTAAAAGCTCAGTAACTCTAAGTCAAGTAGTCTTTTACATGCTAAATTTTTATTTTTATTTTTTTCATTATTGATGGCATGGCACAGTGTGAAATGTTACCTTTAATAGGCTCCTTCCAAGTGCTATGCATTAAATTTGGTGCTATATATTTTAATATTTTATTTTACTATGTAATTTTATTTTATTAAACTTGCACAACATGCTACCATTGGTATAAAACAGATGCCTTGCTTCTGATACCATTGATGTTTCAGTTTCACTGAAGCAATGTGTTGCATAAATAACTTCGATGTAAAAATTTCTAAATGTTGAGGGTTCTATCCCAGCACAAGGCACACGTAATACCCAGAGATGCACTTTGACTAAAAATCAGTACTAGCATTGTTGACCATTGTGAGACGAGTGTTGTTTGAATGTGGAAATGTCTTTTAGATGAAAAATGGAATGCTTATCTGACAGTTCACATAGATGATTAATATACCATTAAACAAGTCTTGTATAATGGATCAGGTATTTCGCACATATAAAAAAAAATCATTGTCTACATAATAAGTTACAGTAGCATACTAAAGCCAGATATTTTAAAACATACCTACAAGAATATGTGTACAGAATACAGTCTCAGCAGGTGATTTTAAAGACTGTGGTATGAGCTATTTTCTTTCATTTTTTAAAAATGGTATTCAAGAAACATGTATAAAATGGCATAAATTAACTTTATCAAAGGCACTCTTGTTTCAGAGATGGCAGTTACATTAGCTTCTGCATATCACACATTTTCAGAAGGATGGGTCACACAGTGCCAAGAAGTGAGAAAGTGAGAGATCAATGCATCCTATCCTATTGTATGCATCTCTCTGCCAGCCAAGTATTTCTGCTCCTTTAGTTTCCCAGCCTGACCTGCAACATAAAATAGCAGCTGTTTCCATGAAATTCTAAACCAATTAAAAACTCTTAATCCTGTACACATTCTTATAAGCTGTAAAACATTTGCCTGGGATATTCTTAGTGGCTACTAATATGTAGCAATAGATTTCCCTTCATTGTTTTGGTGACTATATGAGGTCTTACTAAACTTTATCAGATGACTGGCTTAAAGCTGAAAAGCAGTCTGCCTGACATTTGTGTTACTGTATGTTGTATGAAAATCTAGGATGAAAATAGAGTAGCCAAGTAAATGAAATAATTTATTGAGACAGTGGTTTAGTGGTTTGCACAGATTATATTGTGTGCATAGTCAAGGTAGTCTAGTAACTCTTGTCTTTGTACTTGCTGAAATAAATGTAGATTTTAATTTACTGTGTGCTATATCAGTACATTGGCATGTAGTGTTAAAGTAACTATTTTCTGACAGGTGAAAATCTGCAGGGGACACAGCTGTGCAGCAGTTAGTATTGCTGTGTTACAATGCTTGATTCCCCACGTCTGTTTTCATTACGAGCTTCTTTTGTGCAGAGTCTGCACATCCTGCTTGTGTCCACGTCTTCTTGTCATGTGCTCTAGTTTCTTCCCTCATTTCCGAATAAATGGTGTGTGTGTGTGTGTGTGTGTGTGTGTGTGTGTGTGTGTGTGTGTGTGTGTGTGTGTGTGTGTATATATAGGTTTATATATATATATATATATATATATATATATATATATATATATATATATATACAGGTTTACCTTCATTTGCCAGAATGGCATGTGCTGGAGTCCTAAATCCCAAACGACAGGAATGCTGAACACTGACATTCCCAACTCACCATTTTTCCACCTTCTGGACCCATGTCAATACTTATTCCTAGGTCAAGAGGGGTAAGGAGTTTTAAGGTTCAGTGTTCATGTTGAGTATACCACATTTCGTGGAAGTACATTGAGCATTTGATTACTTGAATGCATAATATTCTGGCAAATGAAGGTAAACCTGTATGTATGTATATATATATATATATATATCTATATATATATATATATATATATATATATATATATATATACACAGAGAGAGAGATGTATGTGTGTGTGTCCAGCAGTGAGTTCATACCACATTCAAGATTAACTAACATTCCATGCAGTGATTGTCAGGATATGCTTCAGCACTCCTGTGACTCTGGAGTGGATTTAAAGTGACACTCTTTGACTTCAGCAGTTAAAACACAGTTTTAAATGAACAACAGAAGGAGAGGAAGGTGGTGTAGATGAGTTCTTCATTACCTATAATTTCAATTAAGTTCTGCTCATCTTGATGAATACATTTGCAACTTTTATCAAAAGGTTTTACTTTCATACCTTCTTCAAGAATGAACTTCTCTGATATTCTATTAAAATACAGACTTTTTGCCTGTAATCTAAACCTGGGGTATACTCCTAAATATGTGAACTTTTTTGACTGTGTAACTGAATGTGATATGAAACTTAGGGTATATAATCCATCTTAAGCACCTGCATTATTTGCCTTCATTAATATATGTGAGAATGACATTAAGGATTTGTTGCAAGGGAGACTTGATCAAAAATATTTTAATTGGACCAAGAAGAGATGGTGTCAGCTATGGAATTACACTGAAATCATTGTAAGGGATATAGAATTGCGTTTATGGACTATAGTTACTACATTGATAAAAGGAAGGAAATGTCCATTAATTTACCAGTTACAAACTTATTTATTTTTTATTTATTTTATATTTGTTTACTGGGAGAGTGCGACTGGGCATAAAACCCTTTTTCAGCAGAGGCCCGGGAGAAAAGTTCTATTGTTAGTAAACTATATTGTTGGTGGAAAGAAAACTGTATAATACAATAAAAAAATAGTAACAGACATTCATAATGGTAAAAAGACTAGAACAGAATAAATTGGTCAAGTGGGAGACAAGACCAATAATCTTTTGTAACAATGCTTCTAGAAGACAGTTATTACAATAGTAGCAGGTAGTGACATTGTATACAATAAGAGTGCAATTGCAATACTTAGTCTTATATACAGGTAGCATAGCAAACTAAAGGCTTAAAATCTTGCAGATATTAACAGTGAGAAAGAAAAAAAAAAACATAAGCTAGTCATATGGCTTAAATTCAATGCTCATTACATATGCAATTAAAATTTTTAAATCAGCTAGTTTCATGGTTTGGGCTACCCATGCCCAGTACATGTACAAGTCCAGGAATTGGTGAGGTGGGCTTTAATGTGATGCTTGAAGTTTTTTTAAGCAATAGTTCCAATTTCAAGTGGTAAGGCATTCCACAGTTTAGCAATGTAGTAGGAGTGTAGAGATTTACCTGAGCTATTTTTACTCCTGGTTACTTCAATTAGAGATATATTAATGGATCTTAGTGGACTGGTACTTATATGGGGATTGAGGAGGCTTTGTAGAGCTGGTGATTTATTGGGTGTATAGTACATTTGGTGGGTAGTAGAGAGTTGCGTGAGAATGAGTTGGGGTAGTTCTAACCAAGATAGTTGTCTTAGGGCCTTACAATGATGGGTTCTAGGAGGACAGCTAGTGGCAAATTTAGCTATCTTATTATAGCAGGTGTCTAGTTTGCTTAGATCTGATTTGGAGAGGTTGATAAGGATGGGTGAGGTGTATAGTAAAATTGACAGAAGATGAGTTCTGGCTGTGGTTATTCTGGAGTTTGTGGTTAGGTAGTTTTTGCATCTGTATAAGGTACCTATTTTCTTGTGTACTTTTTTTACAGTCTGGGCAATGTGCAAGTTGAACTTCAGATTTTGATCAATAACACCACCAAGAAGTTGGGTGGATGGTATTGGTTCAATCAAAGTCTTATTACTGGATGGGATGTTGAAGTAAGTAGATTGGGTGTTGAATTTAGTGGAGTGGAAGAGCATGAATTTAGTTTTATTTGGGTTCAAGATTAATTGGGCATCTGCCAACCATGATTCAAAAGCATTGAAGGATGTTTGGGTTACGTTCTGTAGTTCAAGTAGAGTTGGTGCAGAACATATGACAGTGGAGTTGTCTGCATTCTGTATAAAGGTGGCTAGAGCCCTTGCTGATTTGTGGTACATTTACAGAAAATATGCTTTATTGGACTCAATATAACAAGGTTGTGTTGAATTTTAATACAGCCAGTAGTTTTTTTTTTTTTAAGTGGTTGACCTCAGACTGGGGAGACTTTTGAAACACCAACAATTCATAGAAATGTGGATGATCCTATATTTTGTCTCCTCATAACCAGGAAGCATCTAGTTAGTTACAGATGTGGAGCTCTTTCCCCTATCATATGCAGAAAGGGATCTTGTATGGCCTAGTCAGACTTTTCTGGTAAACAAAAGCAAATAAATAAATGATAATAATTTGTTTCCTGTGCTCAGAGCACACGGTACTGAGTTTGATTCCTTCCACCTGCATTTGCCTATTGTGTGATTCTGATCAAGTAACTTAACTAGACAGTTTTGCCAGGCCACCCCTGAAAATGAATAATTCTGCCCAGTGGGCTTACCCAGTGAACAAATACATAAAAAAATATTTCTTAAATAAAAAACGTAACCCTATGGCATAAAAAATAGATAATACATTAATCATTCCAGAATATTTATGAAAGAGGGTGTGCCTGTTCTTTTTAAATGAATGTACAGTCTTAATTGTTTTTTATATCTCATTGGTGCCTTTAGGATATTGAAATGGAATTAACTGTTTGTTATGTATTCCGATAAAGTCCACATTGTGCTGTGGATGAAAGCGCTTAATCAATGGTTATTTTATTTGTATTAAAGTGTGTTTTCACGTATACGTGAAAAAGATTTTTTTCATCGGAGGAACCTTGTACAAACATCTTGGCGTTGCTCAAGGATTTTTTTATTGAGCTGTTTAGTTGGAGGAACAGTTGGATTCTATATTTTTTCTATGTGGGCACGTAATTCAGCAAATCACATAACTACATTTCATGTACTTAGCTGTAAATACGCTTGGTGCAGCAGCAGAGTCTGCAGCAGTCATCAGCACACCTCAGCTGTATGTGTGAATATGCAGTTCTCAAAAATCCCTATAATTAGAAAAAGTAAAATGGAGTCAAATCTTGTAGAGTCTGCAATTTCATGACCATCCTACATAGTATGATGCACCTTATTTCTTCAAATCATCCAATCCTTCGTATAAACTCATAATTACATAAACAGTAACATATCTTTATTTAGTAAAGCAAAAAGAATCATGTAAATGGAAATGATTTATACTGATGCAATACTGAAAAGGGCATGCATAAACAAAGGATACATGCACGACCATCAGGTATACTGTTTATATAAAAATAAAAGTAAATCACAGACGCAGAAACAGATTTTAAGCAACATAAAAAGTAATGATTTTATAACTGACTTTTATCCATCATGAAAAGTAAATGTGAAAATATTGCTTAAAAAAGTAAACAAAGCAATTTGTTAAAACCAAACTTGCTAGTACTAGAAGTTCCATTGCTAATGCCCCTTTAGGATAATTTTTATAGTGATGTCGCATTCCAGAGGGTTTGATTCCAAACCTGTGTACTACAACCATGCAGTCACATTCCTTATTCTGGTAGTGGCACTCCAAAGGATTGCAGCACCTATGAAGGCACAAGGTGAAGCTCTAGGCTGGTCTGACAAGGAGACCAAAATGATGCTCTACCTTCTTAGGGATTTGTACCTGGATAAAACAGAGTCCTGTACCCGTGGATCAGACCAGAAGAACATTGACATCTCACAGGAGTTAAGTAAGCACCTGTTATCCCTGACAATGATAATCCATTCTGGCCCCCAGTGCTGATACACATGTATGGTGACCTACAGAAGAGTAGACTTGACCAGCTGGCTGAGTGGTTTGATCAGGTGACAGCAAGAAGGCCAGAGCTGGCTGAGTGGTTTGATCAGGTAACAGCAAGAAGGCCAGAGTTGTATAGTAAGTGTCTGTTTTTTTTTTTTAAATCATATTAAACCTAGATTTAAAAAACGTACTGTCTAAATATTGCCTATCTGAATATATATGCCAGATGAAATGTATGTGTAACTGCAAATACATATCTATATGTATCAAGTGTGCAGCTAGGCATACTCAGTGTACTTAAATTGAGTAAATCTTTTGAGTACTTCATGGAAACATCAACAGTCAAAAAGCACAGAATGTTTAGAACTGTGCAAACAAATATTTCGAGTATAGAAGTATACAAAGAATGCTTTTGTGAAAGAAATTCACCTCTAAGAATAGCTTTATGGGAGTAAACAATGACAGTTGAAAGTAATGTGTCACCTTCCTATATGTATTGGGGATTGCATTTTGAGAACTGAGAACATTTTTAAAATGACAGGTGGGTGGCAGGGACAACAGCATTAGGTCTAAGTACAAAATGTAAATTTCTTGTTACACCCCTGATATGTATTGTAATGCATGAGTAGGCATAAGTATAACTGTATACAGAAATGCATTTATATACACAAATGGAATGTCTATGTGATAACATGCTTTTATGTATAAATACAAATGTATATTATTTGTATGAGTAAACAAATATATCTAAGTATGCAAATATAAATATTCTAAATATAATTGTACATTTGCATGGGTATACTTGCAATTATTTTTTTCATATATATAAAATATCCCTGGGATTCAGTAATGCCTACACTAAGTGTACAACATTCTGAGTGAACAGACAACACAGATATAACTCACACCTTCTTCCTCCTAATTTTAGTTTTCCTACTGAAATTCTTGCAGCTTTAAATATTGACAGGGATTCTTAAAGGTTGCCACAGTGTAGACTACATGTACACTTAATGTAATCGTTCTGAGTGACTATGAAACACAAAAAATGTGGCAAAAATGTTCTTGAATACATATCGTGTATACTTAGTGTAGGCTTTTTTGAATCTGGCCCTATATGTATTTATGTACAAACAAACAAAAACATATTTGCATTGCCACATAATGTTATGTACAGTATTAGCTTAGTTATTACTTGTACTACATGCATACAATTTTTGTAAAGAAAGGATTTTGTTTGTATACGCCAGTAAATAATTCTTACAATGATAATTGTCTAAGACTGTAATTTCTTACACAATATTAACTCCACATACAAGATGGCTGAACTCTGTCAACACATCTTAATCATAGTGGAGACTGGGGGAGGGGGTCAGGGTTAAAGTAGCAAATGAAAGACCAGTTTAATGAGAAATTACCAGTTTTATTACTTCAGTATATATTTCTATATAATCCCAGTATATGCATACCCTTAAGCATCATATTGTCAACACAGATTGCCATGAACTATGTGTAGTGCATCCATCTGTAACAGTAAATATACTTTGTTTAATGAGATATGATTTGTAAGAATGTTAAAACTTCCTTTCAAGCGTTACATTTTTATGTGCATACAGCTTCTGCCTTTGAGGGAAGGTAATGCTATCTACTTAAAAGAAATTCACATGATATTACTTAAATCAGCAACTTAAGTATGCAAATCATAGTGGAAAGCAGAACCTACACTGGAAGTAATATGCAAAGATTGCAGAAAACACTCATCCCCCAAACAGACCAACTGTGCCTAGATATAAAAGTGTAAAAATCTAAAGAAAAATGCACTCCTATTTCAATTTGTATTAAGGAAGACATGTTAGCACAAATAGATTAGGTGTAATGACTGTATAAATCCAAAATCAGAAGAGGATGATACTCCACAACAAACGAAGCAAAACCAGATGAATAAAAAGACAAGTCCTTTATTCGAATAAGTAAGTGCTTTCACGTTGCTTGGAACGCTTCATCAGACTTCAACAAACCATAAAATTTAAATCAACTTATATATAAGTAAAACACCAATGAAAAACACATTAGCAAGTCACATGTGAATTACAAAATACATCATTTCCTTTCCATAAAAATTATATAAATATATCATAAAGATCTCATATTAATAAATGAATAGTAGAAATAAAATGTTAAAACATACTAAAACACATATTGCATGGTGAGACTTATGTTTAATGTTTCAAAGGTTTATCTAATAAAAATGGTCTTGAATCGTTTGTTGTGGAGTATCATCCTCTTCTGATTTTGGATTTGTGCTTTTTTTGGGAGGTGATACCTTACCCTGACAGTGTTCTTTTCTTACTGTAATGACTGTATGACCATCTGTGGTTTACTTTCCATGCTTAATAAATAAAAGCGTATTTCAAAAATGAGAAATGTTTAAAGAAATAAGCACACATACTAAGCAAGTGCAAGAATAATGTCAGTGCCTTTCTGAATAGTACAAGTAATCATGTCAAAAATATTAAATAACAAACAACTGAGACAGATAAACAGCAATGCTGCTATGTGTTCTATTTACAGCTGATGAGACAGTTGAGTATAATTTAGCCCAGCAGAAGAGGGAACCAGCAAGGCTGACTGAGGGTGCTTTTGTATATATGACAAAAATGTTCCCATTTAAAAAAAAAATAAATGTTGAATAATAAATACTGTTTTCTGTTTCTAACCAAATTTATTACTATAACTGCAAGAGTAAGTTATACACAAAGGAATAAAAGTAAACTGCGTTCAGTACAGTACTGCAGCAAAATCCATATCAAGCAGAAATTTCAAATGTATTAACATTTCATACTTTAAACCAGCATATCTCATTAGTATCAGTGGACTGCAAATGTAAAAAACACCACTTGATATCAATATTCATTGTTCCCATGTTTCCAGAAATATCTCCCACTAATTTATTTTATTTGAATAAAATTTTAATAAAAATAAAAAAAGTTAAAGATTGTAGTGATATATTACAATTCTATTTATTTCCTCCTTTTCGTGTTTACCTTTCCCCTCCTGCTTTGTTTTTTGTTTTTCTTATTTTAATTATGCATTCCTTTGTCCTCCTTTATTGTATTTCTTGCTTTCCATTTTCTGTTTTTCTAAAGGTCCAAAATCCTTAGGAACAGCCCAACCACATGCCTCCCAGTTGAGAGAATGTTTACCCTCTACCCATCAATGGACATCCTCAAAGAGTTGGGGTGGTGGCACTGGTCTTGTTGGTACTCTGGAAGCTGGCAGTTTGGCAAGGCTCACTGACTGTGAACTTCAGGACTTGCTTGGGAATGGGGTGGAGCAAATAATGGAGAAGCACCTTCATCCAGTCCAGCATGCTTTTCAACTCGTTGAAGACTTAGTGCCTCAGCTGGGTGTAACCACCCTTCCATCACAGGGCCCTGCCTCCTCACCATCTGGGTCTTCCTATGTAACACCATCAGGCAGTAGAAATACTTGAGGTCCTGTGGACACGTGCTCCTGGGCTGAACCCCTCATCAACCCCCTCCATCCTTTATCCTCTGTTCAATACCCTCTTGCCTACTTCCCACCCAAACTACCTTCTTACATAAAAACGCTTGAAAAAATAGTGCAGGCTATTCCCCCATGAAAAACAGAGTACCCCTGCTCTCCCACCTCCTCCAGCACAACCCTCTTGATGCTTTCCTTCTGTGTTTGCCTTTCCTACCTTCCCCTTTCCATTCTTTAAAGAAAACAACAATGTGTCTGCATAAGGATACCCCTATATAAAAGGTAGAAACCCCTTCATTTTTTGTAAAAGTTAAAAGCAACAGCTGTGATGCCCATCACTAGCCTTAACTATTTCAAGCATGCTTATGCATAGCTTAATTTGTCCATAATATCTGAGAACATACAGAATGATATGGGCACTTATGTTTTCATTTAGTACTTTGCACATACTTAGGGGTTAACTTTAGCTTCTTTATACTTTTGCGCAAGTAGATTTCTTTATTAAAATGCCTTTGCATTAACTTAGTCAGCAAAAATAACCTACATTTAGTGTATTTGCATATAGGACTAGTGGTGCTCTTTGAGGATAACTGCTATGTAAGTACAAACCTCAGGACTTTGAATAATACCTATATGTTGGTGCATTTATCCCTACCTGATTTGAGTTTCCATTAAATTAAATAGCTTCTGGACTTAAGTCTTTGTGTTTCAAATCCTTGGGTTTTCCTAGGATACATCTAGAGATATCCAGTGCCCATTCCTTTTCTTGACAATGAGTGAGGAAGTCCACAACTCTAACTGAAATTCTGTCTCCTTTCATTAAGTTATGATATTCCATGATTTTCTTTGTTATTAATAAGAACAATGCACAGACATTTATTGAAAAGGCGACTGGTCTAAAATACTTTAATAAACTTGAATTTCAATCTGAAGTTCTGTGCAAGTACATAATCTCTTTTCTCATCTTAACCACCATAACAAATAAAGATCAGATTAAAGTGGGTTGTAGTCCAAATTCTTCTTACTTTTCAAAAAAAAAAAATATTAGGTACACAAGGCAAATATCTGAAAATCACATGCATGCAGCCATGTACTGCAGGGATTTTATAAGGTCCTGAGACAAAAGAATAATTTATTTGTTCAAGAACTTGTCTTATGGTTCATTATTGTTTCTTGTCATATTCATTATTTAGTGAATAAAACATAACCCCTGATGAGCGATGGTTTGTATCCCTTCCCTTGATTTTGCAGCTGACGCTTGGAAGTGTATTCAAAACAAAGATGGTTCATGTTCAAGACGCAATTTTACATCTCATTCAGTTCATAGAGATTCCTTTCATTATTTATTCCTTCTAGTCCTGAATCTATCTGCTGGAGGTTGACATTTATAAATGTGGAAATGAATATCAACAAAGTCATTTTGTTTTTCCCCAGACTCAAATGGAAATCCTACCAAGTGCAGCCATGGAATGCTTAATTAATAGCTAAATAGCAGCCATGTAAATGAGTCACTTCCATGCTCATATGATGGTAATTATCATCACACTGTTTATTATTACTGCCCATTTTTGGAAAGGTACATTATACAACGACCCCTCATTAATATTCCAAAATGTGCACGCTGATTGGTCAGTGTGCACGTTGTAAATCAAAGACTTATACTAATGGAAAAAGGTCTGGTTGCCCGGACTTTTTCCATTAGTATGTCTTTTTTTTTTTTTTTACAGCAATGGAGGACGCAAGATCTCCGTTGCTTTTTAGAAACTGTCTCGCTATGTTAAAGGAGTTTAACATGCCGAGACAGCTTTAAAAAAGTAATGGAGATCTTCCTTTCTCCATTGCTTCCACCCACAGCTCTGATGTACTGCGTAAGCATATGCATGCGCAGTACATCAGAACTGCCACAGAATACCAGACAGCTGCGGAAGGGCAGCACGGAGTCATTATACAATGCTATTATTTAAGAAATGTAAGTATTTTTTTTCTTAAATAAAGTCATTGTATAATAGCAATAACCCACTTCTGAGTGTGGGTAATGCTGGATTTACCCACGGTTGTCTTTGTTTGGCCACTCGGACTTCGCCTTCGTGACCAAACCACACCAACCGTGGGTAAATCCAGCATTACCCACACCCAGGCCTGGGTTATTGCTTAAGTAATCAAGGCTCTGCATAACCAACATTCAACAGTAATCAAGGCTCTGCATGACCAACATTCAAGACAGTGGGACTAATTGGCCTTAGTATTTTCTATAACCCATAAGGAACTCTGCTAATGAAACCCAGGATGGTGTGCATTTTTTAAAATTTCTTTTATGACAAACTTTACAGAGACTGGTAAAATGGCTATTACATAACTGTGATATGATGTGAAAGCCTTACATATGATGCAGGAATTTCAGGAGAACTGGTAATGTTATCTGTGTAAGCTCTCTATGCAGTCTTTATATAGCATTACATTAACAAATAAGGGGTATTTGCAATGTCAGGATCCAGCCAGTATTATGAGTGCTCTTTTTATGGGTGCTATTACTTTGAATGAATAGTGCTGCAAAGCACTATAAGATCTTTGAGGCTGCCTTTTTTCACACTGTTGTGTGACAATGGAGTTAATATATAAATAGAAAGGATAGATAGATAGATAGCTAGATGGGTCTGCTACCCACGGGTGAGCAACAAAAAATGATTTTGTTTGCTAATAACTGAATGTAGTTTTTATCAGTATGTGTTCTGAGTAATGTTAGTCAATGAAATTACTGTTGGTGAGTGGAAATGAGTCAGGATTGTAACCCATTGTGATAGGAATCATTATGGTATTAGTACATGGACGAAACCACATGTTAATGGAGCTAATCTCATTTTGCAAATATATGAGCTAGTAATCTCCACTCTTTGCTATGACTAGGAACAGACGTTTCTCTTGAAAGTACTCAAAAGACAATGTTATAGAATCATTATATTGGGCGACTTCAACTACCCAAACATAGACTGGGAGCATTACTCTAGCTCCAACACCCTAGCCCAAAGGTTCCTAGAATTTATAAACTCAAATGCTATGGAACAACTTGTTACCACTCCCACAAGAGGGGAAAACATACTGGACCTGATCATCACCAACATGGGGACTCTATGCTCCAGACCAGAAGTGTACCCTCACTGGTAAGATCAGACCATAAACTAATCTCACTGGATATTCACATCCCGACCCCACCCCCTGCCCAGAAAACCACAGTGAAAAACTTCTCTAAAGCAAATTTCACACTCCAAAAAACCGAGGTGGAATCCTTCAAAGCCCCCGGGCCAGTGGAAAATATGGCCCAGACCGCAGAATCCTTTATAAACGCATTCTATGAACACCTTCAGGAATTCATGGATCATGCAATCCCAAATAAAACCAAGACCCAATCCTCCAAAGGCAGACGTCCTGTCTGGTGGACCCCAGCCATAAACAAACTATACAATAGAAGGAGGAAGCTACTACATGATAGAGCAAATCCCAAAAAGGGAAGGCATCTCTGATCAGTATTAGCAAAAAACTACGAGCACTCATAAAATCGTCTAAGGCCAGCTTCGAGAGAAAAATTACACAGGACACTAAGGATAATCACAAGGCTTTCTTTAGTTATGTTAGGAACCTGGGTGTGAATTCCCAGATATGCTCAGAATTAGTCCAAAATGACAAAAAATACACCGAACCCACAGACATTGCCAACATCCTAGCTGACAGGTTCAGTGCAAACTTCTCCTCCCCTCCCCACCAAAAGGGCAAATATCTATCCCAGCAGAGTGCTGCCCCCCTAACATCTCAGATGCTCAGGTAACAGCTGCCCTCTCCAAAGCAAAAAACACAGCATCAATGGGACCAGACGGTGTCCTGGGCTGCATCCTACATGAACTCCAAGAAGAGCTAAACTCAAACATAAAACTACTGTTCAATCTCAGCCTTACTACAGGATATGTACCAAAGAGTGGTGTACAGCAGCAGTGGTCCCTCTCCACAAAGGTGGTGCCTCAACGGATCCTGGAAACAATTGCCCCATAAGCCTGACTAGCTTGGTCTGCAAAGCTATGGAACGGATCATCATGGACCTCATAAATAAAGATATTGGGGACCTACAGACACTGGATCCTACCCAGTTCAGCTTTGTTAAGGGCAGATCCTGCCTCTTAAACCTGGTCAATTTCTTTGAAGCAGTCACCAAGGCCATTGACGAGGGGAAGGTGGTCCACACAGCCTACCTGGACCTCGCAAAAGCCTTCGATACATTACCCCACTCGGGCATTATAGATAAGCTCACCAGCTTAAATATAAACCCCTATGTCACTAGATGGGTTGCAAACTGGCTCAAGGACAGAACCTACATGGTTAGAATTGCTGGAGCCATGTCAGACTCCAAACCAGTTACAAGTGGCATCCCACAAAGCTCAGTCCTGGGACCTCTCTTGTTCGGTATATATTTCTTGGAGGTACAGGCCAACACAGAAGGACTGTGGCTGACCAAGTTCGCAGATGACTGCAAACTGGGCACCATAATTGACTCTCCAGCCGACACAAGCATCCTCCAAAAGGGCCTCATAGAAACAGACAACTGGTGCCAGAGCCATGGCCTCAAGCTAAACGCCAAAAAGTGTATAGTCATCCCCTTTGGCAAAAACAAAGTATCCACAAATTACCACATAGGTGGTAATCCATTAAGTATAGAAGAAGTAATTAGGGACCTGGGGACCCAAGTTGATAGCAATCTCTCATTTGACAACCACGTGGCCAAAGTGGTTAGAAAAACATTTTATATAGCCCACCTAATCATGAAGGGATTCACATCTAGATCAGGGGAGGTCATCGTGCCTCTTTACTCATCCCTCATCAGGCCCATAATTGAGTACAATGCCCCTTTTGGATGTACCTTACCAGACACCTGCAGTGACTGGAAAGACCCCAAAAGTACCTCACCAAGAGGATCAAAGGGCTCAAACAGATACCATATGCTGCACGGTTAATGAAACTCCAGCTCTACTCAGTGGCATACCGCCTGCTCAGAGGCGATCTGTGCCTGATGTATAAAGCCATGTCCAACCTGGAATTAATGGACATGCTGCACCTCGGAAAATCCAAATCCCATTGAGCTACGCGCTCGAGAGACTTGAACCTCAGTACTGAAATAAATAGGACATGCTGGAGGGACAGATTCATAACCCAGAGGCTCCCTTCACTCTATAATAAAATCCCAGTCCAGGTTAGGCAGAGTCCCTCATTGACTCTCTTCAAGAGGAATCTTGATGAGTGGATGGGAGATCGTAGGTTTACCTCGGGTATCACTTCTGTGTCACTGTTAGATAGAGGCACAGTATACTAACCTCGAAAAAGGGCATAGCAAAATTCATTTAAAATGGGTGGTGAAAGCCAAACACACTCTGGCTAGGCTTATAAATGCCCTAGGGCAGATAGCCTAGTATGAACCTATGAACCTATAATCAGCTTAAAACAAACTATGACTTTATTTGCTAGATTTAAGGTGGCAAGTACTTTCTGATGATGCACATTTTGTCTCTTCCTGAGAAGAGAATAATGTTAAATGTAAATGTTTACTTTGTCTACCCTGATCATAACATTTGCTGTTAAATACTTGCAGCTCTTAATTTTACTTGGTGCCATATATATAATATATGAGCTGAAACAGTCACTTTGTTGACTAACTTACCAAATTGTGCAACGGGTTACAATATTGCATAGCACCCTTTCATAAAACTACTGGAGAAACTCTGTATTGCTTGGTTATACTTGTATATTTGTAAATATATGTTATCATTATGGCTTCATATACCCGGGACAGGGCTCCCTACTGAAATGTTAGAACTCACAATTCTGAGTCTGGAAATAAAAAAAAAAGGCCATAATTAGAAGAGAGGAGGGAATATTGATTGTTGATGTTCTCTTTAAAACTTGATATTTGCAGGGGTGGCAAGCCCTAAAACCCCTTAAATTTATATATTTCAACTCCAAGATTCCCATACCTCAGAAAAAATAGAATATTTTAAGAAATGGCAATATTGGACTTCGTATATATAAGACTGGATTGTTGTCCATTTAGTCTCATCATTTCCAGACTTGACATTGAATCCCATTATTTCAATGCATTACCCCTAGACAGTGGTTGGCCTGGGTTTGCATAAATAAAATGCAACTTCTTTTAAGCCCCTGCGCTAATGTTAGCCAATTCAGAGTATTCTGCTTAAGTTGAAAATAAAGGGGAGCCAGTGGGAGTCATATAGTCCCCTTATTTTCTCATCAGATCTGATTCTTATGTATATAAGCAGGCTTCACCATTTCTGATGAAACCTGTTTTCCATTAATGTCTCCCTTTTTTAACCCAGCCTTTATTTTTTCTGGTTTCATGTTCGACTCCTGAAGACATCCAACACAGTAGCAGGGCCAATCTCATAGCTGCATAATCCTCTTATAACATCTGTGCACAGAATTGGATAAAGTTCAAATTATAAACAGTCAGGCATATGCTAGATCCATATCTCTCCATTGCCCAGATTTTTGCCCCATATTTTTTATCTATTCCTCATGAAATCTGTGGTTCCCTGGCAAATCACTGACACATTTGAGCTTCAGACCTTATATCCTTCAGAAAATTCACCCTAACATAAAACCTGTTATTCTAGCAACTTTCTATGTTTATAAGAGCAATATTTAAAACCTGTCCCTTGGTCCCCCATTATTTCAGGCTTTGTCTAGATTTCTTGTGCTAAGAAGTTGAGAGGTATGTCTAGATCCCTTCTTGTGCCGTTGTGTGATGGTTATCTACTATCTTATGTCCTTGTCAGACTTAAACTAGTATCTTTTCATAAAGCTGAAGCTTTCATTCTTAATGATTCATTTATTTTCTTAACCTAGAATGTCCCACTGAAGCATGGAATTCTGTTTTCAGTGGCAATCTACTTCAGGCAAGTTACAAATTAAAACTATGGTTCAGACTGTCTTGTATTAAAATAAGTCCAAAAAATAAATTAAAATAGTAACAGGCAGTTAATAACACATGATGGCATAACTGATGGTGATAATTCAATAGAGTTAGAGTACATGTGATGTCAACTATTATGAATGTTTAAAAGGGAGGAGTGCATAGAAGGAACGATGGTAAAACCTTCTAGAAGTAAAGAAAAGGAATACCTAAAATAATTGTAAATTGATTCCTAAAAAAAGAATGTGAAGAATGAAGGACAAAATTACTAGGAAGCAAAGTATATGGACAGCATAGAAAATGCTCTTTGAAGTAAAAATCTTATGTTAATGGACAGTAAAATATGTGGGTTTCTCAATGTAAACCTTCAGGATAAAATTTCTTTTACTGAATCTT
Organism: Protopterus annectens; assembly: GCF_019279795.1. NCBI lineage: Eukaryota > Metazoa > Chordata > Ceratodontiformes > Protopteridae > Protopterus > Protopterus annectens. Next base: position 468,002,639 of record NC_056749.1, on the reverse strand, counting down.
TTTTCATTCATCCATTACTTCTCCAATTGCTGGCTTTATTCAATTGGTACATAGTAGGATGAGTAAGATGCTAGTATCATAATAAGGTTATATGCTCACCCATGTATGGCATGCCTACCTACATGCAATTTGATTGGTGATCCATTTACTTACATCATGTCTTTGGAATGTGGGAGTGTCCTACAAAGACATACATTCACATGGACCGGATATACAGACTGTGCACAGAAGGCACCCTATCTGAGAACTGAACTAGAGACCAAAACACTGTGAGGCAGCAATGCTAACTACTGTGCTACTGAACAACCCAGTGAAACCTTTTATTAAAAATTGTTTTCAACAAAACATTACTCATTACTATTCCACATGCTATTTAATCGCAGTCCGAAATTATAATAAACACTGATGACATTAACAACATTAGAGAGACAAAAGAAGATGGAACAGCTGATAATTAATACATAACTTTTATTCTTTCCATTAAAATCTGCAGCAACCTGTCTCATGCATTCAAGGTTACAGATTAGATCTGAATAAACAGTTAAATAATACAATCTTAATAAATCCGCAAATGAAATCAAAGAAAAAAATTAAATCAAAGAAAATTAAGTCAGGAGAGGTACACAAATATTCTCTAAAACAAAAGCATTACTGACACTTTGTGTAACTAAGTAAATAAATAAGCAAGTACGTTATATTGGCTATATTAGAAATCTTTAATTCATTTTTCAACCCATATAATTAGAAAGTATCAGAAGTAAAAATACATTGTGTTTCCTTAGGCAAAAAAATGTAACACATACAAATATAACTGTAGTTTAAAACAACAGTACGTAATAAAGCATTTTAAACTCTCGAGATAGTATCAGTGTGCCTGATATCCCTTACATGTGCTAGTATCCTCATTCTAAGAATACTTTGATCTGTTGAGTATAGGTTACAGGAATGTCTGAACCTATATTCAGTTGCTGCAGGTTACCCCCCTAGATCCAAGAGTAATAAATGTATGCCTAAGGATGTTATCTGAATTAGTAGTTCTCAGTAAGGTCAAATGCAGCAACCCTTTAATGATGATATAATTTTGTCTAGCACAAGAAAAGTAAAATAATTGCCAGCTGATCCATTAAGCTGGGTGAGGTCATATAAGATGTTAATAGTCTGTTAGGTAAAATATAATTTAAGACCATGTCACTTTTAAGAATGTACTAATATTTTTATATTTCTAGAAATTGTCTTCACAGAGGAGGGGCATGATCCCTTGGGTGTCTTGATCTAAAAAAGGATCTGTCAGAACTTCTCCCATGCATATCCCAGCTAGGCGACAATATCTGAGGTAATGAGTTATACAGTTTGCTCACATTGATCTGTGTTACTCAACTGAATCTTAATTATACTTGCCACTTCAAAAGCTCTTTGTCATGTACATAAACAATTTGTTTGTTTCTTTTGGCTTTTCCCGGTTAGGGGTCGCCACAGCGGAACTCCGGTCTGCTAATGATTGGCAGTAGATTTTGACGTGCTGGCTTGCCAGGCCTAATGCACAACCTTCAATGAAGGAAGGCCCATTCACGCATGTCACCACACAGAAGACGCTCTAACTGAGAATGAGCCCTTAAAAATTACAGCAGAGATTTATAAAGATGGTTAGGATATGCACTTGAAGCCAAAAGGAAAGTCTTAACTAAAAAAGTATTATAAAGTTGTCCTTGTTTTATAGTCATTAGTAGGCAAATGATATGTCAGGAAGATGACATATTCATTCTGCTTAAAGAAAGGTCAACATCATGTGGTAAATGTATAACAATAAAAATAAATCATCATTATCCTCGTCTGAAGATATGCATTCCACCGGAAATAGACATGTGCATGTTAGATGTTCCTCATGCCAGATCATAAAGAAGTCAGAATAACTGGTAGCAAATGTTGCCTTGATATACATCTGAATTATAGAAAAGAATTCAACAATAAAAAGGAAGTTATGTGATAAATAAAAGTTCATCACGTGTAAATGATGAGGAATTCCTTCACCCGTGAAGTAAGCAAGTGCCTTATAAAGCTAAACTATGTTCTATTGAAGTTCATAAACTATTAATCTCAACTATAACAAAAAATCATGTTACAAACAAAATTCTGTAAGAGTTCAAGTAAATGCCCATTTCGTGGAAGTAATATCTCAGGGTTAAAACCTGTTTGTAAAAATAGATAAAATTGGAGTTTTGTGAAAAATCATCTTGGAATCACTTTTGCAGTGGCTTATAATCCATTTTATATATATATATATATATATATATATATATATATATATATATATATATATATATATATATATGCTGTAACGGATTTGCCTTAAATATAATAATGGAATTTTTGATGACCAAAACTACTTGCTGGCATTTCTTTCTGTTTCTCTGCATAGCAAGGTCCTTGAAACATAATACTACTGGCCTACTTTCCAATACTGCAGTAAGTCCCTCTTGGCAAGAAGCCACTTGAAGGTATTATAAGTTGTAGAGCAGCATAGAACATTTTATTATGAATCTGTATTGTCCATTTTTTAAATTTCAAAGCTTCTGTTTTGTTACTTGTGATCATTATGTTCCATCAGGTTCATGAGTGAAACTGCAACACCTGACAAGTTTGGAATGAACTTGGAGAAAGAGATACCATACCAAGGGCCTCTATTGGAGGTGGCTTGTCAGGTGTTTTGACATATTAACCATGATACTGACCTCATCATGGACTACTGTGAGGCCATCATAAGTCAAGGGATGCTTCACATCTTTAAGAGTAGCCACACAGATTGTAACAAGTACTCCTAGTCACCTTCAAGGTTCTCTAACTCAGTCTCTTGACACACCTAATAAACTATCATGTTCTTGCTTGGTGGTTCTCTACATGAAGCTCATCTAGTATGCCAGCTACAGTATTATGACCCTTAAATTGTTTTAGCTTTTAGTCTTTGAAACATTTCTGAGGCTGATGGTATTCAATAAGGGAGTCTCAGAACCCAACCTTTATCTTCCCAGAGGGGTGTTGAATACTCAGAAATTTGGGCTAGTACCACCCAGCTTATTTTGCCTGGACCTTTGATTAGCATCTAACACAAAAAGGAGATAGTGTTAGGCATCAGGGCAGCAACTTTATCAATTATATGACCTGGATTATGTTCTGTTTTCAACAGTTTAAGTCCTGATGATTGATATATATTTTTAACGTGTCTTGCTTCACTATTGTCAATGTGCTGTTGTTTCATTCACTTGGTTTAGATTGCTTAGCAAATACTCTCATATTTTCACTTCTGCTTCTGATAGCTGTTAGATTGCTTGTTGGTGCATAAAAAAACGATACTGTTCCAGATGAAATTTTAACTCAATAACCAACAGATTGGTGTGTATGGGGGAGGGGGGGGGTCAAGATTCTTTCTTCTGGATTTTCAGTCTTTTTACCATATGTCAGCACTTTGTCACAAGTGCTGACATTACATCAGAGAGCCTTTATTTTGAGCCCCAAGTATGTCAGAAGAGTGCATAAAAATTGTACATAGTATTAGGCAGATTTATTGAATACTGAAGTCAGATCTAGCATCCAGCTTAAATGTAATATCTTGCCTTGAACTGGCTTTCACAGACCAAATACTGTTGACACTGTTGCCATAAATTAATTTATGGGTTTCTGAAGATTGAACTGCATTTATATTCTGCATTTCACCTCTGCCCACAAATATTTCTGTTTCATGATGTTCTTTTACCTCAGCAATATGTACATTTTGTTGCATAGATTTATTTCAATGTCTCTTCTTGTGTGTGTGTAATGATCCTGACTTTCATAACAGCTTATGGCTATGACTAAAGGTTCTAGAACATGCTTTTACTTGTCTCTAACTACTTTGCTTACACTAGGTGTGGCATCTGACTGCATTATCATTAACAGGTACCACCTTGTAAACAGTAAGATCATCACTAGATTCATTTTATGCAGTTTATTTTACTTTTTTGTCTTCGGTTTGCTCATGCTTTTCTTTTGCCACCCTGTACTTCCTTGGCCAAGCCTTTATTTTGAATACCTGAAAGTTCACTTGCTCTGTAAACATTGCAACCTGCCTCTGATGTAATCTTTTTGGATAACATATGCGATTCTAACACTTAGCAAAGAACCATGCAGATTCCCAAACTCACACTTGTCTGGTCTGCATTTAAGTTCAGTCATAGTCACATAAGCACCTGTTTAGTCCTGAACACTAGTTTCTAGTGAAACATAAAGCCGATAGATGTGAAAGATTTTACTTCAGCTCACCTGGAATATTTCCCTTAGTAATGCTTGTCTTTTTCCTACTACATGAGGCAAAAAGTTCCAAATACCTTTATTAATTTTTCTCTAAGAATATTATACATTGGAGCTTTCCTGCCTTATCTGCAGTTTCACTTATTCAGATTTCAGGCAGCTTTAGAGACATTGATAACTGAAGAGATGACATTCTCCACTAGCTCCATGACATAGAGACATGGAGCCTTGACTAAGAACCAGCTGACCCTAAGTTTGACTAGTAGCTCAAGTACTGCCGAATCTAGTGATGGAGAGCTGGAAAAGAGCAGCTTTACCAGCTCACGCACTCTGAGAGGGAGAGGTTTCTGCCTGTGATAAGGGCACATATCCCCAGTAACAGGGACTGTGCCATAATCATGGGCAGAGTGCTATTAACTTTGGCTTTTCAGTGGGAAGAACTGACATTGTGTGCAGTGATGCAAGTGATGTCACTAGCTCCATTTAATTAGGGCATAAAAAAAAAAATCACCTGGCATGCAGACCTGCCTACGTGATACCACTTGTTATTGTGAGTCTGTTCCACTTCACCCTTCTCAACCCACTACTGGTGCATTCAGAGTTCTGAGGGACAGTACTTGGGACACGTGCAGCTGGGGAGGTTATGGTCAGCTGGGAGACAAGCAAATGGGGATATGACATTCTGTGCCAAAATGAAGAACTGCAGCAATGGAGATAGGTGGTTTAGCATTTTTGTGAGTAAAAAAAAAAAGAAATACTTAAGACCAATATATGAGATGTAAAAGTAAAATTACTTTTTTAAAAAATACTGTGACACAAACTATCTGCATAAAAAAATATTGAAAATTTGGAAATTAAGTTGTTTTCTGTTTCATGTGCTGATAATATGATAGGACTACCCTTGAGAAGGAATGAATTCCATGCTGATGAAAACAGATTCAAAACTTCCTGCAGCATGAAAAAGGATTTGGTGCAAACTATTTTATTAAAGTCATATTAGGCAGAACTTTATCCCCCTGTGTCACAGAGTTTGCGCATGATGGTGTATTGTCATTCTAATTAAAAAGGATCATTTTTAATTTCTGTCTTATTTAGAATGAGCTTATTTTTAATTATCTAGGCTTTAGCAGAAGCCTAGGAAAGACATTGATTTTCATCATCAGAACCTTGTAGACTACAACAACCCAATTTTATAACATCTTTCCTAATATCAAGCTAAGTTTAAATATGTTTGTTACAGTCAGAAAAGTTTTTAAGGAAGGAAATGCCAAAGTATGTGAGATTTTTCTCTTGATAAAGCTGCATCTTATTGTCTAAAGAATGTCCTTCTAGTAGTGGAAAGGGAATGGTACAAAAGAAAACTTACCAATAATTTTAACGCTTTCAGGAATGTCAAACAGTGGGTAAGACATAAAACAGCAATGTACTAATACACCATTAAGATCATTACTTCTTAGTAGACTATCAAAAGATTCAGTTTAAGTGGTCTGTATTTAATGTTATGTAAACAAATAGCTGATAGGCTTTCCAAACATATTGATGCACTTAGAAAGTGCTCTTTCATTCTATTACAGATCTGAAATGTTAAGTGAGTCCTGCATGTACTATGTGGTAATAATATATCAACTTTTAGTTTTGTTAGACTCCCTCTTTGTTATATATATATTTATATTTTTAGACATATATTTTTAGAAATATACATTGTAATATATAATATACTTTATTGTGATTACATATGTTTTTTAGATAGGGTGGGAGAACATGTTATTGAATTGTAACTAAGCTGCCTTTAAACTGCTTTTGAATTATCTATGTTTTTAAATTGTCTGTCTCTTTAAGCTTGGAAAGCATTTGCACTATTCTTGATTTGATTGAATGATTTTATATGACATGTATTTTAAAATGGGTGTAAGTTTTTAAGAATTCATTTTGATCTGAAGAAGCAACCAGGACAGGTTGTGAAAGCGCTTACCCTTGTAATAAAGTTTCTGTGGAATCTCATTTGGACTTCATTTGGATTTCTACTTGGATTTGAGCTCTTTTGTGGTGGTTCACTGTTTGGAACATATTTTTGTTTTTGATTTATATTACTATATTGATTTCTCAAATGCATCTGAAGAAGCCATGTGGTGAAAGTATTTTTAAAATGCTAAAATGTTAGGGAATCCTTGGTAATTCAAGCAGGATAGTTTGTTCAATTATAGTAACAGAAGGAGTTTTCTTACTTGAGCAAACTGCTTTGCTGTTAGATTTTTCATGAATATGGTTAACTGATCATGCTGTATAACATCAGTACTATAAGAAGCTTGTTTGTGTCTTTTGGCTTTTCCCCGTTAAGGGTCGTCATAGCGGAACTCCGGTCCGCTAATGATTGGCAGTTGATTTTTACGTACCGGCTTGCCAGGCCTGACGCACAACCTTCAATGAAGATACACCCATTCACGCATGTCTCCACGGAGAAGACGCTCTAGCTGAGAATCAAACCGGACAGCATCTTACTCTGAGGCAACAACGCTATGGCAGCACCACCACCGCAAGCTAGTAGAGGATAAACCAGGGTGGATACACCACCCCATTGGTAGACATTTGGTCATATTCAAATAAGGTATGGTTTACTTCCACCAATTAAAACATAACCCAATTTTGATATTTCCAAATTAGGTATATTTTAGCTCCACCAATTAAAGCACTTGGCTATTCTGACCTCTCCCCAAACAAAACCTTTAAAACCAGAGCAGAGCTCAGCGTAAAAATATTAAGATTAGCCTGCAAGATTGTCCATCCATCTGTGAAGACTAAATAGTTTTTTTCTAAAAACTGCACCAGTTGCCTTATTCCTCTGGAGAGGAGGGGTAGATAAGCCATCTTCGGTCAGCTGTGGGTCAGATTTGCTTGTATCCCAATCAAAGTCTTGGTTTGTTTGTCCTGAAATCCAAATCCCTGAACTGCAGGTAGGATATCACAAGCTGTTTCAATGAGTGGATCTTCGGTGCTCTAAAAGAGAAGAGTGAGGACTGGAATTTGACGGTTGAATACATGTAATCTGTTTAATGAAAGATATGGAAGAAGAAATTTAGTATTCAAAACAGCCACCATTGTAGTACTAGGAATGGTTAATAAACACTTAAATGCTGGCATGTTAACTTGACTGAAATGTAGATGCAGAAGCATCAAAATTATATGATTCTGGTTTTGTCACTTTACTAAACTGTGGATATTTTATACTTTTACATTTATGTACATTTACATGTATATTTTTATACATTTTATACTTTTCTGGGTCTTTAAGTTCTGAATATTCAATCAACACAGTTTACTTTATGGCTACAGACTTTAAAATCATTTTAGGCAGTAGTTCATCACTACCACTACCACTACTCATACTGGCTAAGGGAAACATCCTAGCCTAAGAAACAGAAGGCACAGTATTCATTTCCAAGTTTTGTACCACAGAAAGTAGTAGGACAGCAAGGATTTAATGAATGTATGAAATTATATACACACACACACACACACACACACACACACACACACACATATAGAAAGAGAGATGTCTAAGTTTGTGTGCATGTATGTATAATATATATATATATATATATATATATATATATATATATATATATATATATATATATATAAATATACGGGTTCATGTCTATCGATCGACAACTCACTATATCGACATCCACTTCACCGACATCTAAAATAACCGACACCGCAAATCACGGACATTTAACAGGTAAGAGAATTAAATTTAGCTAATCATGCCTACCAGACATGCATAACACTACCATACTTACTAAAACATGGTAGGCATGATTAGTGAATTTAAATCTCTTACCTGTTAAATGTCCGTGATTTGCGGTGTCGGTTATTTTAGATGTCGGTGAAGTGGATGTCGATATAGTGAGTTGTCGATCGATAGACATGAACCCATATATACACACACACACACACACACACACACACACACACACACACACACACACACAGAGAGAAAGAGACAGAGAGATGTATACGTTTGTGTGCATGTATGTATAATATATATATATATATATATATATATATATATATATAGACACACACACACACACACACACACATATATATATATATATATATATATATATATATATATATATATATATATATATATATATATATATATGTATATAGGTCTACTTCGTTTGCCATTTGCCCTAACTTCCAAATGACTGACACCCATTTGCCAGAGACCAAATGACTGAAATTTCATTTGACCGACACTTCATTTGACTGACAAGTATTATTGGCAAGTAAATGGAATATGCCTCCTTCCCCCACTGTAGTGCAACCCTGTAGTTAGAATATATAGTTAGGGGTGTGTGGGGCACATCCCCCCACAATGAGGGGTGTGGGGGCAAAGCCCCCCACTTAATTTCATATTATATTGTTTGGTTTTGCTTTCATATTGCTTAGTAAAACAAAAGTAAGTGGGGGACTTCATGCTGTGCCCCCCACACACCCCCTAGCTATATATTCTAACTCCAGGGTCGCACTACAGTGGGGAAGGGGACATATTCCATTTACCTGGCAATAATACTTGTCAGTCAAATGAAGTGTCAGTCAAACGAAATTTCAGTCAAATGGGGTCGGGCAATTGGAAGTTAGGGCAAATGAAGTAGACCTATATATATATATATATATGGTTCTACCTGACATAGTCGAAACCACACAACACCGACAACCACATCACCGACACCACATATTCGACAGTCCATAAACACGAAACCACACATAACCGACAACGAAATAACCGACGGTACACAAACACGAAACCCCATACACTGCACACACCACAATAACAATTAAAAACAAAACACATCCCCATTCCACAAACCACACACACAACACAAGCACACCAAAATCCTTACAAGCCCACACTAAACCTTACCTAACCCTAAGGTCCCCCTAACCTAACTCACTTAACCCGCCCCTAACCCTAACTCACTTAACCCACCCTAACCCTAACTCACTTAACCCACCTAACCCTAACTCACTTAACCCACCCCTATCCCCACAGACCGTCAATCTCCACACTTACCTGCGCCTTTCCCCATGTCGGCATCCTCGGCGTTGGTGTTGTCATCCGTCGTGTCGGTCTTCTGCATTGTCGATGTTCTGCGGTCTTCGATCTTCTGGCTGTCGGTCTTCAAGTCAGGTAGAACCATATATATATATATATATATATATATATATATGGATCCCCTTCAGTTAACCGAAACGCCACAATGCCGAAACACAAATCACCGACACCAACAGACCGACAACACAAAATACCGACAATACACACAACCATACATGCACTAACCGTAACCCAAACCCTAACCCTAATGTCCGACACAACCGGACACTTACCCTACCCGCACCCTAACCCTAACTCACTTAACCCACCCCTAAACCCACAGTCCATCACTATCGCACACACACCCTACCTGCACCCTAAACCTAACTCACTTAACCCACCCCTAAACCCACAGTCCATCACTATCGCAAACACACCCTACCTGCACCCTAACCCTAACTCACTTAACCCGCCCCTAAAACTACAGTCCCTCACTATCGCACACTTACCTGTCCGCTCCCTAACACTAAATCCCTCACTCTATCGCACACTTACCGAGTCCGTCGGGTTCTCACCTTGTCGGTCATCTGCGTTGTCGGTGATTTCGGCCCGTCGGATTCCTTGTCGGTGAAGTGAGATTTCGGGCATCTAAAGGGGATCCATATATATATATATATATATATATATATATATATATATATATATATATATATATATCGAGAGAGAGAGAGAGAGAGAGATGTTTGTGTGTAGATAGGTAGATGGGTTGGAAAAGTTATTTATACAGATTTATTGTTATGAAGCCCATATAGCTGAGTCAGTAGAACATCAGACTTTCAATCAGAGGGTCCAGGATTCAAGTTCCAGCTTGCTCATATACTTAGAATCCAAAAAAGGTCAAAAAGCAGCAAACCACAAACCAAGAATCCAAAAACAGACTGCAAAATAATTCCAGAGGTATAAAATCACAGGACTTTATTAACAAAATTCAAGTTTAGCTCTTTGATCTTTATTAATGAGACATCATCAGAACTAGTTATCTAGAGGGTAGGTGTAAATAACAAATAGTCACATGAATTAATAAAAGACAGTTAAGAATGTAAAGATGCTTACACCATAGTTACATAAAACAAATATTTGTATGTAAATTTAAGCAAATGTAAATTACAGCAGATGTTTAGAGATTTTAACTAAACTAGTGAATGAAACTCTTTTTATCTGTGGTTTGGCATAATTGCCATAAATATATAAATATTAGTTTAAAGTTCTGTGGTTTTCCACCACTGGAATTGTGTTGCAGTGTGTTATTAGATTCTTGGTCATATGCTTCTTTAGTTACTTCCACTTATTTCACATGTAATTATTACATGAGCAGTTGAGCAGGGTTCTGGCTGTTGCAGCACTGAAGCCTTCATAAAAAGGTTCTTTTAATACTCAATAGCTAAGTGGCTGGTCTCAGATGAACTTTGTCTCACTGTTGAAGTGATTAAAGACCCAGTTCTGTTTGACCTTCTATTTCTCCACAAAACAAGGGCCCTATAAATACCTGTACTATGGTCCGACTCCTAACCTATACCTGCAAATAAACAAGGCTCACTATAAGGATACGTTCCTAAATCAAATTATTCATTGTCTGTGCAATATGTTACCACTAAAGATCAAGTAAAGAACTACTTTGTCTGCCTTTAAGGCTAGTCTTGATGATTGGAGGGATAGGCACAGGTTTTCACCAGGCTTATGTATTCCCCTGCTTGTTTTGGGAGGTGAGCTTTATGAAGTGCTCATAAAGGATAATTAGAAAAGAATATGCATTTTTGGTCCATATAATCACTTGCCTAGTATTGTTCCTATATTACTATGTACCAAAGGGCATAATACTTGTAAATCGATGTCTTACAAATACCTAGAAAAATAAGTTAGATCGTTAAAAGAGATTTCTTCTTACTTCATGTAAATGTGTTTAGGTTAAACTGTCCACAACTTGGGAAATACCAGGATGACTTCTGTAGTTTAAAGAGTTGTGAGTAATTCAGTTAGATGTCTGGTTATTCTCACAGCCATCAACAGTTTGGGAAAATGGCAAAGGAAGGTGAGTACAACCACTTGAAAGAATTCAATGAGAAAGGACTGGCTACACTCGCATCTGACAACAATTTTGGAGAAATATTGAACGGTGAATGTCCTTCAGTACCGGATGATGTAGTGTAAATTTTTTGTAAAAGGACAACAAATGATAGAATTAGTGTCACAGAAGATATATGTCATCTCAGGAAGAAAGTCTAATAAACAGAATAAATTATATTTGCATATTGGAAAGGGATCTTTGCTAGAAAAGGTGGAGAATAGAATAATGATAAGGAGGAATCTGAGTGGAAAATGTTTTATTAAGTACATGAAACCTCTGAATATACATGTGTTGTTAAAAATGTATTTCACCATGTTCAGTTTGCTGACAACTATAGAATCAATAGCTGTGCATCAGAAAAGACAAAGCCATTTTTTCTTTGTTAGTGTCCCACAGAACAATGCCATCAGCTTCATGCAATGAGTAGCCAACACCCTAAGACTAATGCAATGACTTCTGGCGATGACATCGCATATCTTACTAAAACCATCCCTCGCTATATACAAGGAGAATATGAAAACTATAGGAAAGACATCCTTTGGTTGTCCTTTAGACTGTGATTCCTCGCCTCAGGTTTGGGACTTCAGACAGTTAAAAATTTGACAACGGTTGTTTGAAAATCAACAGAAATATATTTATAATGGTAAATGAAAGATTTGTCTATGTATATCACTGGGACTCAAACACTCAAATGTGTGGCATGTGTTTTTAGTAACCCAGCCTTTGCTATAAATTTTAGGAGTGCTTTAACATCCAACAAGTGTGGACAGCAACATAAATGATGGCATATAGAGTATTTTGTCGCTATTACCCACTTGTGTAGGTAGCTGGTTGCTTTTTACATTCACAGATTTCCTGCGTTTCACAAGACAGTTACAAGTTATGGATTGTACAAGCCATTAGTGATAGCAAGGAAATGGCTGAAAGTCCTTCTATAGTAAACATCCAAAACTGATGACTGACGTTTTCTATGAACATCATAATATTTATTGCTGATCCTCTAGATTGTTTGACCAGTCCCTTAGTTGGAGGCCTACAAGCCTGGCTAAAGTTCTTGATAGTTATACATTTTAATTTGTTCATAGTTGAAATAGTAGTAACTCTAGATAATGATCGCTTATTGTTGCTGATGTCAGCTTTGTATGTATAGCTTGAGTTTTTTGTTTTTAATTTTGTTAAGTATCTCACTGTTGTTTATTGGTTTAAAATTAAAAAAAAATACTTATATTGTCTAACATGACTTGAATAAAGTGATTAAAATAGAGCACTTCCCCTTTCTTGCAGATGAATAGGTGGTCTCAGTAGTATTAAATGATAAGTTATTTTCAGTACTCTGGGAAATTAAGGATTCTGTCAGATGAAGTTAGATGGAAACTGCTCCAACATGGCACAGACTTGCACTGTATGCAGTTTGTACCATAGCATCAAACTAATGGGAAAAAATGGCTTATAAACTCCATAGTTGTCCTGACACTAGAGGCCTCATTTGTTCATGCTGCATAGTTGCCATATGTTTGTGCTTCAGAAAAGCAGAGCATCTCATACATGTAGACTCTTATTTCAAGTAACTGATATAATCAACCTGACAGATACAAATAAATTCAATTATGCACAGGGCATTGCACTCTATATTCTTGAGATGGGAGATTTGATCTGGTCATTTCTTATAGTGGTGCACAATTAAAGTCAGAACTTCAGAAAATGTGTACATGAATGGCAGCTCAGCCATATAACATCCAGTCTACACTTCCCATCATCTAAAGGACAAGTAAGGAGAGAGAGAGAACTATCCAACCATAAAAAATAATCAAGAAAAACATCTATAGCAAAAGCCAGGAGGATTGTTATCTTGCAGGTTTTGGAAATTAGTGATAGTCTGTTGCAGAAACATAAGCTTTCACATGCTCCTGCATTTCTGAGCAGATGTCTGGGAGGCAAAGTATCCACTCTGACTACATTACTGATGTCTGAATATCAATACAAATTAAGGGAAATGTGGAAGAAAAATCAACAGAACAGAAATATTATTTAGGTAACAGTTGTAGAACACTATCAGATTTAGAAGCTGGAAATAAGAATACAAAGACCATGAGAAGTTTGATAGCTTGAAGATGAAGTACTTGGCCCTCACAGTGTGTAACTCATTGAGAAGATTAAAAGCTGAATAGTAGCATCTAAGTCACTTGTACAGCAAACGCATGCCAAAGTTCAGTGGAGAAGAAAAACAAGAATTACCCCAATCTACACTGTTGCAAGAAAAGTATACTGTGAAAATCAAGACTTAGACAGAAACTCCTAAAGATGTGTCTCCAAGAAAAGTTGCATTACAGCAAGCCCCATCATACTGAGTATGAGTGGAAAACCATTGAAAAAAACAGACAGATCTACAAACAATGAAAGAATGAGTCATGATACTAAAGGCTGAATTATTGCACTTATTAAATAGTCTTTTTGAATGTGTGCAAATATTATTTGAAGTGTACATGAAGCCCATGACATATTTATCAGAGCTGGGTCCAGCACTAGGTGACCTAGGCAGCTACCTAGTGCCTGTGTTGGCTGAGGGGGTGTGTGGCTCACATAAACACAGCAGGGCTTTAGGACCCTGTTGGGAGACTTCTGTAAAGAACAGCAAGATGCAGAAACCTCAGCATTAGGGTGTTGTCCGAACATCATTTTTAGAAAGAAAACCACAGGATTTTTAAGTGCAGCAGCCAAGGATCTGGGACATGCAAATGGAATTTTAAGGTAGACCAGCAAAGGATCTGGGAGATGTAAATGGAGCAGATATACATGGAGCCAAGAAAGCATAGCTGCACAGGGAGATGTATACAGCCATTCCCAATTTGAGGGACTGCAATCATTTAGTTTGTGTGTGTGTGTGTGTGTGTGTGTGTGTGTGTGTGTGTGTGTGTGTGTGTGTGTGTGTGTGTGTGTGTGTGCGCGTGTATGTATCTATGTCTAATTGCCCAGATAGTATGGGCTGTCTAGTTAAGTCACTTTGCTCAGAGTGAAATCCTGAACCTTAATTATTGGCAGGCAAGTGCCTTAAAACTCCACACCAACTGCCAGGTCTCCTTTAATTTTATTAATTTATGTATGTATGCATGTAAATCATTGAGGATTAGTGTGCCAGTGTCAGTTGTAGAGTTTCGTAGTCATATTGTTTAGTGTCAGTGATGCTGAAGGCTGCTGGTTCCTTTCCCACACCAGATCGATTACTGACATCACTGTGCAGCTTAAGGGTGGGGTATGCTGCACCACTGTGATGCCTAGTAAATATGAACCTGTTGGTTTGACACTCATTCCCTGTTGCATATCATCAGCACACCATTTTTTTTAAATGTAACATAGGAAATTTATTCTTCAAGGGTATCAGGTACTGAATTTGTAGATGAAGCACTGAAATGCAAAGTTGTTTGCCAGCAGCAGCTTGTTTATTAGTTACAATTCTCTTTAATGTGGAATTATTCAGATGACTTTTACTTCTGCAGAGATTGTGCATATTGACTAATATTGGTGGCTTGTAAAGACAGTAGTGTGGATGTCCTTTTATATGGTTGACTTGTTCTGAAGTGGGTAGTTTTGTCATTACTGGTTAATTGATTTGTTTCACTGCTTACTGGAAAAATGTTAAAAACTACAAATTTAAAAACACTCTAACAAGTGCATTTTTATTAAACATGGAATATAATTTAATACAATGATGAAAGTGAAACAAATAACACATGCATTTATGCATGGTCCTAAAAATGTGTGCAAGGGGCCCAAGGTTTGAAAACAGCTCACAGGTACACTTAATTCACCACTGACTAGATGCATTTTCTATTAATATGGGTTTTAATGCTGTTTCAATGAATGTGAGTTTCATGGGCAGGGAAGTTTACTGTTGCTCATGCTGAGTCTGTTTTCATTGTAAGACTGCATAGCTTTGTTTTGCTTAGTAAATGGCTCCAGTGTTTGTGCTGTAAAATTTGAAATAAGCTTTAAATTAACTCCAAATATCTGTAATCATTATAGAAGTAAAGAAAAAAATAGTGCACACTGACATGGTTGAATAGTGTTTATGGTAACTGGAGACAGAAAGAGCCAAGCAGTAGAATGCTGGAATGGCTGTGGAGGGCTGCTAATCCATTGCCCTGCCTAGGGCTCTGTGTGGTCATGATCTGCCTCTGCTTATAATGTAAGTTAATGAATTGTATCTCATTGATTGTATAGGAAGAGTTGAGGGAAGTAGACGTGCAGAGGGGAGATGGTAAGATGCCCATTGTTACCATTTTTGTTTTTCTTAATTATGAAAGTGCTGGCCAGAAGAGTGCCTAGAATATTGATTAGGGAGCAGGAAGTATACTGTGACTCTTTCAGCTTACTTCCAGATGTCATCAGGATGTAGCCAGAAATTGAATTTTTATGAGTTTGTGTTTTTTGGAAAGAACCAAAGTTTCAAGCTCACCTGCATAACATGCACGTGTGCAAACACACACGCACACACACACACACACACACACACACACACACACACACACACACACACACACACACACACACAAACATGATGGGTTATTTGTCATGCAAAGTATCTCAGTAGCACACATTTTTCTCCTCTTCTAGCATTTTCAGGTGTGTTTTTTTTTGACCAATGAGAAAGTTAATAAATTATGAAGTAGAACTCCTCTTAGTCTGAAAGCTTGATTAAATGGAAAATGTATATTGGTCTTATAAAAGGTTCTATATCACTCTTGTATTTCAGTGTCTTTGCATTCTCAGTTAGTGGACTAGTATAGCAATTTTTCATTTTTTTCTACCATTCTGCCTAACATAACAACTAACTGCATACTTTGGCAACTGCATAGCATCTAGAAGAAAGAAGCACACCTTGGTAATGACTTATTCTTTATCTAAGTACAGGGAATGGGGCATTCTTCTCAAAGATTTAGCCATAAAAAGTCCCTGAAGAATACCTACAATTCTTTGTATATAGAGTATCTGTGCAGAAAGACTTAGGAGAAACTGAGGAAAAACATGGTATATGCTGTGATGACCCCCAACCGGACCAGTAATCAAGGAGCCTCAATCCACACAACTGACAACAGTGGGGGAGGTTCACTGAGAGGATGACATGTACACACACAGTATTTCCAGATGCAGCTCTCTGCATAAAGTGCAATTTGCTTTAAGAGCACACAGAGATCACAGTCTGGGTCTGGTTTCTCACTCTTTCTCCAGATCCCCAATAAGACTCCACAATGGCACAGCTATAGAGTTGAGATCTGAGCTGAGTGACCAAGCCAAGACCTTCAGCACCCCCTCTATCCAATCAGTGCTTCATGTCTCTGCCCAAGTAGCTGACACACACACACACACACACACACACACACACACACACACACACACACACACACACACACACACACTTTTAGTTTTGATTTACATGCGCACACACACACACACACACACACACACACACACACACACACACACACCTGGGAAAGGCTGGCACATGCTTACTAGCTATGCCCCCTTTTGCCAGGCCATAACTAAGTTTTCACTGCCAACAGTCATTCCGTATCAGCTACTTTAGGACCCTTAACAAAGGGTGTCCAATTTTACTGTGTAATATTAACTGTAATACAAATGGTAGTTTGACCAAGAGCAAGGCTATTAGGAATGGCCCACACAGTGCCACCAAATAAATATGTCAGTACTATCAGAACTTAAATATCTCTACACAGGTCAGCCACAATGAAAGGTTTAAATATATTTAATAATAAATAATAAAAGAACAACACAATACTAAATATATATTCACAGTGATATCAGAGTTCAAAATCGCAGGAAATATTTAAAACTTTTATTTATTTATTTATTTAACATTTGTTAACCAGGAAAGTCTGACTTGGAAAGAAGCCAGTTTTCAGCAGAGGCCCAGGGAGAATTGCTCCAGATGCATGTCTTTGTAATGTGGGAGGAAACCCACATGAACACAGGGAGGACCCGCAGACTCTGCACAGAAGGCATCCCAGCTGAAAATTAAACCGGAGAACCTCTTGATGTGAGGCAACAATGATACTGCTGCACCACCCATAACAATGCAGTACAGGCTCACACAAATAAAGAAAAACATCTAAACTAAGCTTCACTATATTTCTGACCGAATCTAAGAGAATTATACTATTCCCTAGAAATTTACTTCATTAGAGTAGGGCAGATGTTGTGGTGAATGGTTCTTCTCAAGTCCATGACCAAATACAGAATATTCTCTCTTACTAAGAGACTTCTCAAATTAATATCTAAAATATTAGTGCTGGGATAGCTTGCAGAATTACATCATTACTGGTCATCTGACTTCTAGTTCCGAGGCCAAAACCCCAATTGCTAGAAGCAGGCAGCATTTAGCATCTACCTGTAAAAAATATACAGACAAGGGCTTTTGCTCAGAACTTTGGCAGATGCTGGAAGTCATAAAACAACTGCATTTCTTCATGCTTCAGAAGTAGCAATTAGTTCACTCCAAGGACAATACAGAAAGCTTCTTAGAACAGACTCTGTCTCTCTAGCTGCAATGAAAAGTTGAGAGATAGCCTCTCTTTTGCATAGCCTATAAAGTAATTTCATTTCAGATATTTATTTATTTATTAACATTTGGTAACCGAGAAAGTCCACTGGGTCAGAGATCCATTTTCAGTGGAGGCCTGGGGAGAATAGCTCCAAGAAAGGTTACAAAACATCATGTCATATGAGCAGTTATATACAGAGTATAAGGAACATCACTTGGAGTTACAATTTTACATCAGTCATCAGTTACCAGTTCAAGTAAACATCATACATATCAACAAGTATTTACAGAAATTTAAGATAGTTACAGTATGGAAACTATAAGCAGTTTTGTGCAGGCATGTATAAACAACATTCACATCTCTCTCTTTTTTTTTGGTCCATAAAGCTGCTGAAAGAGCAGAGTAAAGTAGCATGTAGTCTCTAAAGGTATAGTAAAAGAAAAATATAAGGACCAAAACAAAGGTTATGAGTTAAAGGACATTATTTGATGGAGACTAGTGACTTCCTTAAGTTTGCTTTACCAAAGTGAACCCTCCAGTTTCCTCTGTTAAGCATATACATTTAAACAGTTACAATAGTGCAGGTACATTTCTGTTCTGTTCCAGTAGGGCACACTGTGGATAGATTTTAAACACAGTACTTTATAAATACCTTTTCAACACAAACATCTGTGCAAGCAGTTTGATATACACATGACATACAGTTCTAATGCATTTGTAATACAAGCACCTTGTATAAATCATTTTGATATTCACCAATGACATATAATTATTTACAAAATTCCAGCTAGCCGTGTTGGCAGCATCTTCTTTCATCACATATGCCAAGAAAGATTTCTTAAAGAAACAATTCTATAATACAATTTTAACACCAGAAAAGATGTCTTCTGAGCCAGATCCTCTCTTTCTACAAGAAATAAGCATGGACCATGAGAAACCATTAAGAACTGTTCTATTGAAAATGAATTGCTTTAAACAGCACTGATCATGCCAGAGTCTCAAACAATCAGGGTGTGGCTAGCAGCACTGCAGGAAAATAACTTGGAAGATTTCTGCTGCACATTGACTCCAAGTGAATTTTCAGTTCTTCTGAGATACTTTACATTTTGCTGCACTAAATCATTTGACAGAATACAGTTTGTGTGTGTGTGTGTGTGTGTGTGTGTGTGTGTGTGTGTGTGTGTGTGTGTGCCCGCGCGCCCACTGAAACTTCAGAAGACCATATTATAATATGTCATAAAGCTATAGCTTTACATTTCATTAACGTCAGTATTCATTAAGAAAGTTAACCACAATTAAAGGTGAGGAGATAGAGAAGAAATACCTGAGATAGTTGGTAGGATGCACACTGAGTGACAGACAAAGAATTGAGGAATCAGAACAGAAGCCAAGTAGCTCAATTTACAGACAAGGTAAAAAGGAACAGATTACCATGATTCAGGCACATTTGCAGAAAAGCGGAGACATTTTGGTGAAGAAGATTTGGAAGAGATAGTAAGAAAGCAATAGGAAATAAGAGTGTCCAGCAAAGAGGTGGATGGATTGATTGAGAGAAGACTTGACCCTTGAATGTCAGAGAGATGGCAACAGCTTTTCACGACACCACAACCCCAAGCAGACAATAGGAAAAAGGGGGCTGATTTTGATGATGATGATTACAGAATTCCTTCTGACCCATTACTTTAACTTTAATGAAAAACATTATGTTCAGTCTATTTGTACTTTAATGAGCACTAGAATGGCTTCATAACATGCAAACCTCTTTATGAAAAGTTTAGAAGAGGAATTTCTGCAACTCTCCACAAACAGACCACTCACGTATTTCCTTTTTCTTGAGGATTTACTTACAAATTTGACAAACAGCATTCACTCTCTCAAGGAATTCTAAGATTCAGCAAAATCCACTAGTCCATTAAACTCTTCTTGGAGTACTCGACTTAAGCATAACCTCGCCTTGATACCATGGTTACTGTGCAGAGTGAGACATCACAGACACACGTTTATAGAAAACCAACTGACATACAAGGCAGTAATCATTCCACCCAATGAAGTCAGTTACTTAGGGTCAAGCTTTCTGATAACTCAATTTGTTTTGGTTTTTTTTGAGGCAGAAAGAGAGAGAGAGAGAGTTTTCAAAATTGAAGGAAGCCTTGCTTACATTTGGTCATTTTGCCACAGAGTTTGAAAGGGGCAGTTGACAGAGCAATACAGCTGCCACTTATATAAATAGAAATGCACTGTAACAGAATTCCACTAGTAACATACCCAGAACTAAAAAAAAAAATACAAAAATGTAAATTGTAAGAGACCACCAACAAATATTCAGTGAGGAAGACAAGTTGAGAAACTTTTTTCATGCACCACCACCACTACTATCATTTCTGCAACCACACTATCTAAAGAATCTTTATGTTTGAGTCAGACTTTAAATCAGAACAGAACTCAGTCTAAAATGACAAATCTCTGTAAACATCCATGGTGTAAAACATGTCAGATGATTTGAACTGTTGCCAACATAACAGGTCTCCTTTGCATATATTCAAGTATGTGGCTTATCTAATAAAATCCAGGAAATGTCCAAAGGGTAATTAGATAGGGGAGGCAGGTCAGACACATAACTAGGCCATGCAACTACATACAAAGTGCCTGACAAGCCAGTGGCAGCACACACTTCTCAACCTGGTCATTCTCTATTAGATGTGTCAGTTATGGTTCTTCAAGGACATTTCTATATACCTTCAGAAATAAAGGACATTGGAAATTAATCTGATTCAATTGTTCAATCAGATAGTCTGAGCAATGATTTTATAGCACTTAGGAGCTTTTCCAGCTGATCGACTGGCACTAAACAAAAATTAGGCATAAAGAGCAACAAATGCCTATTATCTTGGTAATGCATGATTTTACGATAACTGTATCCTGAATCCAAGATGCTGATTGCTGACTATCTCAGAAAATTAATAGTATTTGAAAGGTTACTGGATTTTGCATAATGTTGGCAACTGCATTTTATTCATGACAAGATTACAGTTATTATTATATAAGGCAATGTTCTAAACAAAACAGTATTAAACAGGTTTAACAGGTAGGAAGCCTTTACTATTAAGAAAATGTTAACAATATAGCAAAACTGTTCAGTGCTACTGTTCTTTAATGGTGTATGTCAGAATTTTAGATCTGCAAAACTCAGAGAACTTCTGACAGCACGTCAAGTGCAAAGGCTCATAGCCGAAACCAGTATGTTTTAAAAGCAATAAGTGTGATTTGCACCTCTCACTATAGTGTTGGCTGTTTTTTGTTTTAGAATTTTAGATCTGTTATCAACACCCTCTCTCCCTCTCTCTCTCTTAACTTAAACCATGGCCTGTATAGCATAGCATAGTAACTACATGCAACATCCATACTTCCTAAGCTACTATCTTACTCTCTCAGTATTCCTTATTGTTTTTATAAGGTATCACTGTATCTGGACATTACTGTAATTGTCACATTTTCTAGTAACCAAAGACTGTGTATTAAGACAGAGTAACAAGTTATAAATTATAACTTTTTGTTTCCTTCTTTGGAATTAGCAAATCTTCTTGTACATTTCTTTGTATAGTTATTTTCCCATTAAGTGTCCAAATACTTGATAAGCTGTTTTATTCACTGCTTAACAAACACTGGCTGTAATGTAACATGAAATTATAGTTTTATGGTAGGCCATAACATGCTCTTGTAATGTTTTAGGCTCACACACACACACACACACACACACACACACACACACACACACACACACACACACACACACACACACACACACACACACACACACACGCCTGAGCTGCACACATCTTTTACCCACACTGTTACTTTCAAGTGTCTTTTTTTAGACAATGTGAAAAAAATATGTACTTCCCTTCCTTGGCACAGGTAATATTAAAACACAATAAGCCTAACATACACACACTCGCACACAAACATACAAAATCTATCCCTCAGCCCCATCCCTGACCACGCACAAACACACACATAAGTTCTCACCCCCCCCCCCCCAGTTCCATTAACCTTTCATGATGAAGCAGTTCCTTGACATTTGGAATGTTCAACTATCCATACATTTGATATTAAGCACCACCCCTATCACTCAGTAACCAGACATTCAAACTGAGGGAACCCATACAGATATATTATATATATATATATATATATATATATATATATATATATATATATATATATATATATATATATATATATATATATATACATATATATCTTGCCCTTTCTACTTTTTCATTGTCTGTGTGTGTGTGTGTGTGTGTGTGTGTGTGTGTGTGTGTGTGTGTGTGTGTGTGTGTAAATATACACACACACACACACGGTTCCCTTGCATTTTGTCTAAAGTTGTTTCGTCGAGAAGTGCATGGGTTGTGGTTTAATGGAGACAGTATGGCTAGCTGAGCATGTCGAGACAGGTAAGTGGGGTTGGAGGAGTGAGTGTGTGCATGTATATGCAGGTTAGGGTTAGGGTCAGGGTTGAGTGAAGGTTAGGTTTTGTATGTTTGTGTGATAGTTGTTATTTATTTATTTATTTGACATTTGTTAACCAGGTTAGTCCAACTGAGCAGAAGCCCATTTTCAGTGGAGACCCAAGGAGAAAAGCTGCTACAGTAGTAGCAAGACAAAAAATTAAGCAGTACAACAACAAAGTAGTACTAAAAAAATAAAAAATATGCAAGCTGTACAATCACAAAGTCAGTTGTAAGAAGTGTGCAATCAAGATAATAATAAAGCATCTAATAATAAACTCACAGGGATCAAAACAGAGGCAAATGTAAGATTAAATAGAGTACGACTAAGGTTACAAACAGTTCAGGTATAAACATGAGCAAATTTGTCCAAATGAAAGAACAGCTGAAAAAGTAGAAAGGGCAAGATATAAAAAAGTGTAGCCAGTTTGTAGGAAAAGAGGCAGGGGATGAGGTTTAGAATGAGGAGCAGAATCTTTCAGGAAGAAAGTCTGTGAGGAAAATAACAGAAGTAGCAGCTAGGAGAGAAACAAATTATTAGAGAGCTGTAGTTTTGTTGTGTCATTACAGAAGCATGACCATGATTTTTGCATGCTATCATTTAGGGGAATTTTAAGAGTTATGGTTAGAGCTAGATCTAACATTCACTGGTAATTTACTGCAAGCTACATGACTTTAGAGAGGTTTACCAATATTTGTATTAGGTTTGCACATGTGCTGTTGAGAGCTGCGGGATACTGAGTTGGGACTATAAGGCTGGATGAGAGTAGAGAGAGAAGGGCAGGATGATGATGTAAGACAGAGTGAGCCAGGAGCAGCTGGGGAAGTAGAATCTGGTGATGGAATTCAAGCCAGTGCAGTTTTTTAGGGCTATACAGTGATGAGTGTGATAAGGGTGATAGGAAGCAAATCTTGAATTTTGTTGTATGTAAGTTCTAATTTAGTCTTGAGATTAGATTGGAGGAATGTGAGTACATGGGCCATGTAGAGTCATCTCAGGAGTAGGAAGGCTTGTGCGAGGGAGAGTCTTGAAGCATTTGTGAGGATTTTTTTGTGCCAGTATAAGATGCCTAGTTTTTGGTGTGTTTTAGTAATGCATTGCTGAATATGTAGATCAAACTTTAGTTTGTGTATTTTAGGGTTAGTGTCAGGGTTAGGGGACAGATGTAGTGTTGTATGTTTTTCTCAATGTTTGTGTCTGAGTGTGTCTTGCGTAGTTACAGTATTACGGAAGTTAAGGTGCACAGTTAAGGTTGAGGGAAGGTGTAGCATTAGGCTGAGGGTTAGTAGCCATTACTAAGGTAGTGCAGGGGGAGGAGCCCCCTTACCCTCTTTAGTAATAGGTGTTAACCCTAGCCCTCAGGCTGCCCCTTCCCTCAACCCAAACTCTATGCCTTACCTTCATAAAAATTTTCCCATAATACTGTCACTATTCAGACAAATTTGAGGCTAGTGTTATTGGGGGTAGTTTCATTATTAGGAAAGAAAATATTTTTTCTTTTGTTGATATTTTTAATTTTGATATTGCCATGGTTCAATACTGTATATATTTGAATTTTCTCAATACTTTGATCATACACAATAGAACCATAGAACCATACATACACACACACACACACACACACACATATATATATATATATATATATATATATGTATGTATGTATATATATATATATATATATATATATATATATATATATATATATATATATATATATGAGAAAGATTCACCTTTGGGAGCATAAAGCAAATGTGTTCTGCTGCCTTGGTGGATACAACCCATGCTAGCCACACCCAAATAAAGTTTACCCTACATGTTTGCAGAACGGGGATTGGGAACACTGTGTCTCCAGGAACTCATCCAGCTCAGTCTGAGATCAGTGTCTTACAATGCTAGCTTATCCAGAGTAATTGTTACTTTACTAAACTGCTGCACACAAACACAGGCATATATACTCATGCACATATTTCCCAATAGAGCATGGTAGTTCCCTCAGTTGTTACAACCTCCTTTAATGCTTCATCATCATTTGTAGTCCATGCAGACCAGTCTGGAAGATATGCTTTCCTTTACTACACTCAGAGATGAGCTAGGTGTGATATAATATCTAATGGTAGGTAACCTAATCCATCTGATTCTCATTCTCTCTCAGTGATTAATATCAGCAGTGATGGTAAAGTGACAGAGTATAGTCATTTCATATTACTTAAAAAACAAATAGCCACCAGCTTTTGAAACAGAATTCTTTACTAAAAAAAAGAAGGGTTTACCTACATGAATGAAGCACTATCTTTTGGCTCACAATATGTCTCAAATTATACACCACAAAAACGGTGAGCAGAAAACATATAAAAACAATAAATCTTTTTTTGCAGTGGGACAAGCCCCCCCCCCCCACCGAACCCCCCTGATATGACAGCAAGTCTGTCTCACCTTGCAAAATTATATATACCAACTCCATGGTCACTCAACAGTAAATAAAAGGGGAAAACCCCAAAGTGTACAGCCAGCTCACACAATACATTACATGGCAATGGAACTCACCAAGATGATAGTGCCCCTTTAAACTAAACACACACAATGGCAGAGTCAGCAGTGATCCGCAGGTAAGCTGAAACACAAATTCTTTAAATAAAATATGTAGATATAAAGAAACTGGACAAAGAGAATATGAAATGACAAGTTTTAAACATGTGGGTAGCATTAGACACATTCAGATCAATTATCTGGAAGTTCTAACACTAAATCCTCACTACAGAGTAGCCAGAGATTCTGTTTACTATTATTTAGAAAATGCAAAATATAACAAGCAAAGCAAAACTAATAAATAATTCTTAAGCAACCATTTCCAGATGCTAACTGATCAGAAAATGCCTGCTACTCCAGAATTCTAAGAATAGAGTTAGCTATTCTCAAGAGCCCAGTGGGTAGCCTGGAATAAGATATCACTAAATTGCATTTTAGTTATCAAAGTTCTATTAGAATAGTTCCCCTTTGAATGTGTCTATGGTACTTTCCACCATTGTCTATAAATATTCATATCCAAACAGTAGGTTTTCTGAAAGGTCCCGGCTACTTTGATGCACTGCATTAAATGACAGGAAGATGCTAATTCAGCCCTGCAAAATGTGTGTGTACATTTTCTGTAATATCTTTATAATTTGCAGTCAACAGTTTGTTGCAATTTTATAATAAAAAGAAGTGCATATCCTCTATTGCCTTTTCATGTAGCTTTTCATATTATTGCTGTTTTATGTTTTTTTCTACATTTCTACTGAAAAAGACAATTGCAGTTTATTATATGGGCTTTTTCGCACTTAATTTTGTTGCCTTTTTAATAAAAAAGATGTAGGTTTTATGCAGACTTTAACATACTGCATATGGTTATGCTTTCTCTTCTAATCTATTCTCTCTTGATTAATTAAAGTTCATTTTATTTACTATTTATTTAATTGCTCCTGTTAATTGAGGTAGTATGCTGATCCACATGGACATTTTTTAAGACTTGAACTAGAAGCATTTTCTGGTTTAAGTGATATGATTAGAGTTGAAAAATAGGCAAATACAGTTTGAGGGAGTCAAACCCTGGACTGTGAACTGAAGTCCATTAGTATTGCATTTAGTGATGTTATATTAAATATGCAACACCTGCACCTGGCATATCTCTTGAATGCCCACTGGTTGCTTCTCCAGAAATTAAGTTGATACATACAGCAATCATCTTATTTATCATATGCTAGCTTTTTCATGCTGTTTTGTTGTGCTAAGCTTTATATTGCTTTATAATATTTGTGAATGTACATCTATATCACTATGCCTTGTTTGCATTACATTGGAATATCCTGCTTTCCAGGTGTATATCCTATGCTTTCCAGGTGTATATCCTATGTGGCTTGCTTAAAAATGTCAGTCAAAACTGTTATCAAACATCAATCAAATCAACATACAGGCAGCATCCCCACTCACCCATATATACAATAGCCAAAGACAAGGCAGCGTATCTGCCCACCTTGGATGAACAACAAAGGCAGCATCCCCACTCACCTTAATTCTTCATAAATACCAATTTTCATCCACCATCCTGTAGAGGGGGAACAGAAGAGGGTCAAGCCTGACCCTCTTATCCATCCACCAGCCCTTATAGGGCTGTGCCCCCTCAAACAATACCTTTCTTAACAATATCCTTCACCATCAAACCCAAATTAAAGTTAAATAAATCCAAACCGAAATCATTGAGGTAAACACCATCTGCTCTATACCACACTAGATCCTTACTGTCAAACTCTACATGCCGGACCATATGTACCCCAAATTCTCCCAAATATTTTGCCAACTTAAAATTGATATATCTGCGAGCCTTCTCCATGGCGGCAAAATTCTGTGCCCCTTTCCATACCAACCGAGGAATAATCTCAGACCAGATAAAAACCATCCCCGAATACATCCTCCACAAACCAACTTGACAAACCAACTGCCTCTTCGGTACCTTGCCTAAGTCGTTGCCACCTAAATGAATTACTAACACCTGAGGCAACCCCCACTTTACCTGCAACCCATTAAATTCTTGTAATATTTGACTCCACCTTAGCCCTCTAACATCATGCCAAGTGATTTTTAAGCCAAAATGATCCAAACCCAGATTTATGCCATTGGGTTTAACCTCCACACACCTAGCAGGCCAGAATATGGATTTGCCCAAAATGATGATCTATCTCCAATCTAAGAGAAGAGAGGAAAAAAAAAATTAAAAAACAAAGCATCTACAAACTATTTAATATAATTCAAAAAGGCATTGGATGTCCACCGATCCACCCTTTTGATTATTTCCACTGACCTACCTTCCTTAGCCAGATCAAATGCCCTACCCATATGAAAGGAATGTGAAGAAAACTTATCTCCTTGCAAACCCACACTCCAATGCACCCTTCTCATAACCATATTCAATTGCTCGCCTGTCAGTGCTTTACCACTCACTGCTGAAAAAAACAACCCTTGAATTCTTCCCTTCCGTACCCCACACAACTTTCTTCCCCAAACTACTGGACATATCTAAGCTACCCCACCTGTCTCAAAACAATGGGTGGCTCAATCCCTTCCTGATCTGTCTTCAAAGAACGCAATCTAATATGCACCACCCTAGGTAATATCAGTACATCCTCCCATACCAATGAACCCAATAACTCAGACACACAAAACCCACTGCAATACATCCAAACACTAACTGTGCACCACAATACATACTTATCCAAACAACCACACACTTTACTCAAACCCTTTAACAACATTCTTAAAATATTTTTATAATCGGCCATCTCCTATTCGTGCTGCTCCCTTCAACTCTAGCCCACCCTTTAACACACTGCTCACCACACATGACCTAGTGAAATCCTCTCATCCAACCAACCTAGTATATGCAGCAATGGCTGCTAAGGCCACCCTCACCATTTGCACTGCCTTCCCTGCCCCTTCAATATAGCTAGATAATGTAATAGTAAATTCTCAGACCACATGCAGTCCTCATCAGATAACTGATGCAAATAGTTGTCAAATTCAAGCAATGCCCTACCATAGGCTCATCTCATAGATGCCTCCCATCATTGTTGCACCATCCTGCCAATCACTATTACCCAATCTGCCAAATGTTGGGTGGGACAACTGACAGAAGCCACTTCCAGAGCCACCTGATGGAATCTGTGGAACTGAAAATGAGACAAACTATCAGCTATCTCATTCGAAACCCCCGGTACATGCAACCCTATAAAAGAAAAGTTAATCGGCAAGCTAGGCAACACAAATTTCCTAAGATAAATAACAAGCGAGGTGCTTTAGCTGTTTTTATATGTAGCACTCTCACCACCGCAGAATTATTTGAATGGAATACCACCCTCCGCCCCTTCAAACGATACTGCCATACCACTGAAGCCACCCAGATTGGCATCAACTCCAAAAAGGCAACATCCCATTTCAACTCCTCTGACCAATGCTCCAGCCATAAAACAGCAAACCATTGACTCACAAAGTAAGCATCCATTCCGGACCCCGCAGCTGCATCAGTATACAACTGCAGTTCTACTTGTGTAACCCAATCCAACTGCCAAAATGAAATTCTATTAAACTGTTGTACAAATTCCATTCACAAATCTAAATCCTCTCATGTCAACTTATTGACCTGTACTCTGTGGTGCTTACTCTTACATCCTTTCAATAAAAATGCCACAGACTGACAAAATGTGTGGCCAGGATGCACCGCCCTGCACGCAAAGTTCAACAAATCCAACAGTTACATAACATCCTTCACCCAAACCTCAGGTCTAGACTTCACCCAAATGATCTTGTCCCACAGCCTAAACATCTTACCTGGAGGCAAACAAAACAAACCCTGCTCTGCATTTACAGTCAGCACCAAAAATTCCAAGGCCCTCGCCGGGCCCTCCAACTT
This sequence comes from Protopterus annectens, assembly GCF_019279795.1. Taxonomy (NCBI): domain Eukaryota; kingdom Metazoa; phylum Chordata; order Ceratodontiformes; family Protopteridae; genus Protopterus; species Protopterus annectens. The sequence goes on along the minus strand of NC_056749.1, from coordinate 467,973,615 downwards.
ATGCTTGGCCAAAGGTACCCCTTTAGATATATATATATATATATATATATATATATATATATATATATATATATATATATATATATATATATATATACACACTCACCCCCCTATACAGAAAACCTAAAGAGAGAGAGAGAGAGAGAGAGAAAAAAAGCATAGCACTACTGCGCATGCGTGGAAAGCCGCACAGCTCAATAAGCCCGGGAAAGCAGAGCATTTCTGCTCTGCCCTCTCAATGCTAGACCACCAGGAAACCATATAAGAACAAGAAACAGACTCTGCCATCACCACACACCACCACAGAACCAAACTAGATCACCAGGGATAAAATTCAAAAAGCCATCTCACACAACAAACCTCTAGACCACCAGGGAAGCAAAAGACCAAACAGAAATCCCACACAAGCACCATACGCCAGCACTAGACCACTTGGGAACAACCAACATCCATACAACCCTTTCATTCTATCGCCACTCACAATGCACAAACAGACTAGACCACCACGGAATCAACATGGACATTTTATTTACCACCGCACACTAACACTAGACCCCAAGGATGAAAGGCTAGGGGGTTACTGCTTGAAGAACAACACTCATCTATGTATTATTTATTATTCATGCATTTATTTATTTATTTTTTTTTTAATTTATTAATAACCATAGGACGCCGCACCGGATGTTAACGGTCAGAAACCAGCCTGCAAATTACCACAACCTCTTTTATGGGCCACGCAGCACTAGACCACCAGGGAAAACTAAACAGCAGCAATAAACTTAACAGCGCAGCACTAGACATTACAAAACTTTTAAACGACGCAGCACTAGACCACAGGGAATTTCACAACAAAGTTACTAATTAAAATAACGGCACTAGCCCACCAGGGAAAGTTAATACTTAAACCAATTCTTCCTAAGAATGGCCAAAAATTAAGATCAATCACAGTTATTTTAATCCTCCACACTAAACATCCACAGAGTACACAACAAAAAGACCTAACACTACATTTAACATTCTTATATATCCTTTATACAAGCCCCACACCAGAAATGACCTAACACTAACTTTTACCTTATTATACATCTTTTATTAAAAAAAAGGAAATCCTTAAAAACCCAACAAAGCTGTACTCACCTCACTGCTTATAACTACCCAAGGCCTACCTTACTCGCAACCTCAGGTCGTCTGGGATGTGATCCTACCTCACAACAAGACCACACCAAAATGTGCTTATTCACTCTGGATTTTCTTTCAAAAACCCTTCAAGCCACACCCCTAGCACTACCTCACTTCCCTTCAAATCCCAACTCACTTAACCCTTTCCTAACCCTTCTCAGGCACCCAAATAACCTAACACAGCTACCACCAACACCCCCCCATACTACATTAAACAGTCCCATGACAAATTCGTCTTTGCCAAACTTCGCTTCTTTTAAATGACTATTTGAGATATGCTGTGAGAACACCAACTGACAAATTAACATGACTAATGACAAGTTAGTAACTTGACAATAGATCATCTTTGGTTTTATAGGAGGTACAGACTTAAATGTTGGAACTATACTAGCTACTGTCTGAATTTGTTGCTGGTAAGCATACTAATTTTTTGAACATTTTTTTTCTGAATTGAATTTGAATGATCCTTGATTAATGCTTGCAAGTGATGTTTTAAATTATTCAGTTTGTAGTTTTAATTTCTAAATCTGGATTCCACTCCCTATGAGAGAAAAAGGGTTAGGCATGTAGTTACGATAAAGGTACATTGCTTTAGAGAAGGCCTTAACTTTATAATCATATGATGCCCTCTTCAGACATTGATTGGTACGCCATACCTTGTAAGGTGTTTTAACTGCCCATCCTCCTTTATTTTTTTTGCTGTCTTCCTTTTGTTGTGAAAACGTTATTTATTAGATGCAACTTAAATGTGTTCTGTTTATATCCTACAATTGAATTTTTGAATTATTTAACGTCTGTATTTGATTTCTGAAGAAAGAGCTTTTACACCCTTTACTAGGAAGGGTTAAGAGCATAGGTGTGAAAAGACAGTTTGCCTTTAGGAAAGGGCATGACCTTATAATCAGCAGCCATATGATCATGGCTGTTGTTTCAGTTGTGCCATTGTTGCTGGTTCAGAAAGGAAATAAAACAAGTTGTGCATTCTGAAATAGTACAGATTTATTGTCAGCAAACATCTGTTGGGAATGTCTCATTGTTCATAAAATAAGTTGTGTAATCAAAGAGTTAGGACAGTTTTCTCATATGAAATAAACACAGGCAGCCAGCCAAGACAATAACACTGGCTGGGAATGTACATATTTTTCCACAGATGAGTACACATCAAAGGAACCACAATGATACATTGATGAGAAACAGACGTGGCACTTATTTATTTTTCTCCATTTAGATTTTGCAACTTTGGGCCCTTTCTAATAACATATATTTAGTGAAGCATTATAAAGTAAGAAAGGGACATCACTGTGTTGTTTTCTCTTTTGCCTTATATTGTTAGAAATGCATTACAACAAATTTTCTCTCAGTGTTCTGTGTTTTGGTTTATATGGCCTTATTTGTTTTTAGCTTATATTGTTTATTCATATTTCAAACACATCCTGCCTTAATACAAAGTATGCATAACTTCATTATTTTTGTTTGATTTCATGTTACAGCTTTGTGATCTTTAGCCTGTAATGCTTAAGATGAATTTACCTGTGTGCATTACTTTATACATTAAGGGATAGTGTCTGCTATCCTGTAGTGCTACCATGGCAATATGTCTCATACTATAAACATTTATTGTTTTATTGTGAGAACTCCATAATCATATTTATGCCATAAAATGACCATTGACATTAGTTGTACTAATCTAATTTACAATTAAATTAAAGTGACTTGATTTAGAGTATAGGTTTACTCACCGCTACTTTCCTCCTATTAACCGAGACAAGGAGTTTTATTTGTGCACCACTGCATTACAGCAATGTTCCAATGTTCCAAAAGTTAGTAATCACAGTACAAGGATCTTTTTTTCCTTCCTTTCCTTCTGCCAAAGCTATAGTACGGTTCACAGACACGTAGAGTAGATACTTAATTTCCTGCAATTCTCAAGTAATTTGCTACATTTGGTTCTCAGTAAATAAACATAATGTACATATTTCTGTCTGGTAAATGTTGCTTGCATCACTGAAAATCCATTTTGGGTGAACTCTCGCTGAACACTCTTAGTATTATAAGAAAGTCAATATGGTAAATAAATGATGCCTTTTTGTGAGGAGCTGAAACAAAAAAGATGTTCTTCAGTGGTAAAAAGTACTGTCAAACCTCTCTGAGCTGTATTTCACGGTTTGATTAGAATATTTTGTTATAAGCTGAGGTGATTTGTAGCTTTCAGGATTGTTAACACACAAAAAGATCTTTGAATATTCAGCTATAGAAATTATTGCAATGAATGTAAAAAAAATATTAAAATCAGACAAAGTATGAAGGACTATTTAATTTCAGAGCAACTTTCAGTTTTTTAGCATGCTTCACAATTCAACCACACATACAACAATGTATGTAACACTTAAAGTAATAGACGCAAATCACTTTGAAATGTAACTTGTGCAGTTCTCACAAAGAGACATAACTTCTGATCAGGGCAACATTTGTGATACTGTAGATGTTACCCTTACTTGAGGGGGGGGCATAACAAGTAGAATAAAACAAAGACTGAACATTATTGATTTGTAGATAAGATTATTTTAAAGAAAATAAGCAATGGATAATGGGATGGAGGCACATTTTCTGTTATCTGCCAAAGAAGAGGAGAAAAATATTAGAATATCTTGATGTGATATAGCAAGCTGTTAGAAATTCAGCATGCCCAGTTCTACATCAAATAAAATGTACAGAATAATAAGAAAGGAGATTGCAAAACATTACATTGCTATATATTTTTTGAGATGGGGTTACTGAGACTAATGGGGATAGCGCTGTACATGAAGATGCATATTTTATTGAGCAAAGTGTGAGAAACATTAGTAATAAATGAAAATATATATGATAAATTTACAGGCAGTCTTACAAAATGATAACTGGGAAGCAAAAAGAATGTTGATAAGTATATATTGAATGTGGTGACTAAATAAATGAAGCATTTAAGAAGAAAATCACATCATAGTTCTTTCATTTCAAAGAAAATGCAAAGTTCATAAACACCTGACTAACTCTTCTTAAGACCTATTGTCTCTTAAAAGATTAGTCTTTTGAAAAGTTAAGACAGTCTATTTGCTAACTGTAGAGTTGAAATTACTGGTTAAGTTTGTTTCCTTTTTTTTCAAAAATGTGTTTTATTGATTTTAACATAAATGCCATATATACAAAAGAAAAAACATATTTCAGTTGTACTCAGCACCAATTAACAGTAACAATTTTAATGTGATAAACCAAGATTAATGTTCATATTTTATTAACAGTTCTAATTTATAACAGTTCAAATTCATAATATTATGTACAGATATCAGTTGTATTGTTTCCTTTCTATTTTTTGCAGAACATAGTAGCTAATAGCTAAAAATCTTTGAAAAGGAGAGTAGCATCTGAGTTTCATTTTCTAGTAATGACTTTTCTTACAACTATAAGAAGACCCCAAAGTATTGGGTATTACTTAAAACTGTTGGAACAGGAATATTTGTTAAAATTGTTACTCTTGTGATTTATGCAATTATCCCTCCGCAAACCCTTAAAAAATACTCACTTCCTTACAAAGGTCACCCATTTTTTCACAATCCATAAACATATGAACTTGTTCCACTTTAATTATTTTTTACACTACCAACATTTTGAGATAACTGTTGTACTAAATTTAGATGGTCTAAAAGGAATAATAAAAAACTTTATGTAAATATTTCAACATACAAGTCTTCCAATATAGTCTTGAAGACATCAGATCTATAGACCTTAATATCAAATCTTTATTTTTTTACATCTAATAATTAATTTCCTTCAATTGACTCTAGAAAATTCCAGTAACCACTATCTAAAGTATTATTGCCATTTACAATGATTTTTTATCATTTAGAAAGCTCCCCACCCCTTAGATGAAATTTTACATTTAGTACATATACTAAATCATTAATGATTGGAATTATACTTTTCTCACCTTTATTTACAAATTGTAAATAAATATATAATTTCTGTCTAATAGAATATGTCACTAGTCTTTAAAAAGCATCCAGATTGTAGTTCTCAAAATTTCTTCTATTGGCATTAGTAATCCTTAATCTAGGCAGTCATATTATAATACTATATTATTCTTATTCATAACTATCTCCTTATAAGTAAAGCTTTGTCTTTCTAACAATACAGTTGTGAAAGCTATAGATAATGTTAAAATTATCCATTTTTATTGAATGGAATTCTATACATGCAGTTTCTAATTGATGTTAATATCATATATGTTGAATATAGCTTCACAACTGAATTTCCATTAGAATTGTTTTTACCAACAGAAATATATTATTTATAATTTAAAACTTCTTGGATTCATTAAGGTTATATGAACTCAGAGCTACCTCATGAGGAATGCTTTTCTAGTAACTCGAATAAGTAGGATCCAAACAATGTAGACACACATTAAAAATGGCTGCAAACAAATAAGATTTGAAATAAGGGAAGCCTATTCAGCCACTCTCCCACAGTCTTGTATGGTTCTTAGTCTTATAAGATGCCATGGGAATAAAATCAGCAACCTTTTCAAAATTTTAAATAATATTTTCTCTGTAAGAAGTGCTACAGGTTGTAACACATAGGACCAGATTCATTAATACCTACACTAAGTGTATGCAATCTGCATTCATTAACAACCCTACCACATTTATTGTGCTTTCTAGTCACTCAGAATGATTACACTAAGTGTACATGTAGTCTACACTTTGTGGTAGCTTTTAGAACCCCCCCCTCAGTATTTAAGGCTGCAAGAAAATCAGTGGGAAAACTAAAATTAGAAGGAAGAAGATGTGAGTTATGCTCATGTTGTCTGCTCACTCAGAATGGTGTATACTTAGTGAACACACATTGTAGGCAGTAATGAATCCCAGGGATAAATATGTTAGTAATATTATCATTGCATTCAATTCAGTAACTCACATTCTATTGTTCAGTTAGTGATTTTATCTGCAATGAGTTTAGAAACATTAAGGTTAATTGATAAATATCTGGATTAATTGTTATTCCTAAATATTTGCTTATTTTTCCCAGTTGTAAGTATATTTATTTTAAATGCAAAATTAATTTGCTGATCTGACTTATTAAATTTCATTAACATTTCCTTAAATAATTCAGTCTATTTATTTAGCTGATGAAATAAGTCATTTATATCTGCTGATAATAAAATATCTGCAAAAAGATGCATTTTGGTTGAAATCATTACTTACATTAAAACTTTAAACTTTTTTATTTTACCCAGTACTATTAGCTAAGAGTTTACTGACTAGAGCAAATAAGGAAGACAAAAAAAAATCTTGTCTTGTTCCATTATTAAGCTTAAATACTTAAAAAATAGACATTCCTATTTTAATAAAGGCTTTGATGTCTACATATATTTTTTATTAAATCAATAAATTCTTCTGGAAATACAAAAGTCATCAAAGTTTTGAATGAAAACTGAATCAAATGCTCTTAGAATATCCAGACAAATTAAAGTTAATTTATATTTTCATTTTTAGCCATATCTAATACTGTAATTACTCTCTTGATGCTATCGTATGTTATTCTATTAATAATTCCTATTGGATCATTTTAGTAACTGCATTGATAATTCAATCTTAAGACTGCGGTGGTGGTGCTGCGGTAGCGTTGTCGCCTCACAGTTAGACGTTGCACGTTCGATTCTCAGTTAGAGCATCTTCTGTGTGTCGACATGCATGAATAGGTGTTCCTTCGTTGAAGGAAGTGCATTAGGCCCGGCAAGCCAGCACGTAAAAATCTACTGCCAATCATTAGTGGACCAGAGTTCCACTGGCGCGACCCCTAACCGGGAAAAGCCGAAAGACAGTATTGATAATTCAATCTTAGACCACATTCAATAATGAAATTGGCACATATAATGAGACCATTTTTCCATCTCTTGTTTACATGTAGAAGAAATTAAAGTGCATTTCCATGAGGGAGGAGCTAGTTTTGAGATTTAAATGAATGCAATGGCTTCATCCAGTAATACATTCTTCACTTGAACCATCCAACCTGGTTCCATACTAGCCTTATTCTTCTTAATTGCTTCATTTCTTTCAAATTCATGGGCTTGGAAACTGTTGATGTGTGATCTTCAGTTAGGTTAGTAGTGAAATTTCTGTTAAGGTATTTCTCAGTGACACTATTCTGTACTGACACACTATTCTTTTTAACTCTTCATACAAATCCTTAAAGATACAGAGAGAATTTCAGCTATATCTGAGGTACTTTTTTCGTGGTTAACAGATTAATTTGAGTTTTTCTTCTCATTATTTGAATTCTGTTAGCTAATGTATGCAAATTATTAGAATATATTGCATAACAGTGTAATTTTTTTCTAAAACAGTTTCAGTTCTTTTATATAGTAAATTCCATTCTTGCATTAATGACCTTACAACTTCTGTTATCAATATTCTCAGTCTGCTGTTGCAATTTAGCCCATTCTCTAATTTTAATTCAAGGCCATTTCACCGTTTTCTTCCTAATATGCATTTTAAAGAATCCTATAATATAACACTATTTACCATTTCATTATCATGAAAAGTAAGATAATCTACAATTTGTACCAAGAGATTTTAATGTTGTCATGTAAGAAATGATTTATATATGGGTCTACTTCAAAAGACTAAAAAAAAACAGAAGACTGAATCCCAAAATACTGAAAACTCAAATACTGAAGGATGGAGTTTGCCTCTTCCTCACTGTTGTGTGATCTTGGAATTGTTATATATAATTAGCAGGTGGTGTGGGGTACAGGGGGGGGTTTGCCCCTGCATTAAATTTTTTTTCAGTATTTTGGAAATTCAGTATTTAGGTTTTTCAGTCTTTATATATATATATATATATATATATATATATATATATATATATATATATATATATATATATATATATATATATTTGAAAATACTGAGGGTCCATTATTAAAACTATGCAGAGCACATTGTTATCAAAGCGGACACAGAATATTTCTAAAATTTTCAACCTTGCTTAACTAATTGGATGAGACATGTGCTCTGTCAGTATGCGTTTGAATTCCATTAACATAGGAGTAATGGCTAAAGAAAGTTAGGCAGCTATTTTCATGTTCCTATTAATACTCGTGAATTGTATGAAAACTACAATTGAAATGTTCCACTAAAAATAAGTCTGCCATTCAAAAGTCCTGAAATATTCAGATAATTCATTACTAATCAAACACTAACTTGAGAAACCCAGTGAAAATTGCCATTGTGTACAGTTTGCTATCAAATCAGATAGTTACAGATGAAAACTTTAAGTCACAAAATGTATTAATAATCTTATGTATAATTAGAGAATTGTTTCCATAATATAGCCATGCATCTCCTTCTCTTATCCAGTGCTAACCTGAGTTGTATCATCTTTTGTCAGCTGTGTTTCCTTTGAATATTTCAGTTATGCCCTTCTTTCATTGTCCCCATTTAATCCATTAACATGAATTAATATTAATTTCAACATATCTGTATCTCATACCCAAAATCTCATTATTCATTGAGAAACACTGAAGGCATTTCTAATTTCTAGTTACTGCTGCTAAGAACAAAATCTTAATTATTACTAAAATTTTGCAATAGCTTTTCAGTACAGGCATTACTACTATCATTCTAAAAAATATTATATTCAATCTGTAAAACTTTAATAAAAAAATCCTATTATTAACAACCCTATGAACTACTGATATTACAGTTCCTAATCTTTCTTGACATGCTAGCTACAACCCCCATCCTTTAACTATAATGCAACTCTTATAGTAATTGCAACTACAACATAAAATTAATAAGTATATTAACTTGTAGTTTATGTTACATTTATTTTTGTCTAGCAAATTTATTCTAACATATAGAAATTTAAGATGAATAGAATTATAATAAGATAATCATTATATATACACATTCTATACATTTGGTCACTTTATAATGTTAATAAAACTAATAAATGTAGTTAACATTATAATACTCTGATATATAAAGATTTGCTACTTAACTCTTTTTGTTAGCAAAATATATAACTAATAAAGCACACTGAAATATAAAATTAATCCCATATTTGTAGAATGCATTCTAAATTGTATATTAACTAAGTTCATGCTAACTCCATTTCTCACCTTATTAACATTGAAAATCTAATCAAACCAAAATAAGCCTTAAACATTTAACATTGATGTTAGCTCTGGAACCTTATACCAAAATTATCCAAGTTATGAGTTGCCCTATAACTAAACTGTTAAAAATCAAACACAGCTTTTTTTCACTCAAAGATGTAGAATATAATTATACAATTATGATTCATTCTTATTCAAAAACAAGCATGCAGATTGGATAGACTAACCTGCATGCCCATTGTAAATCGAGCATATACCAAGAGAAGAAGGTCTGGCTGCCAAGGTACCATTTTGGAGTCAGATCTTTCTAATGGAATATGCTATGAAGGGATCATGAAAAACTGAAGAAAAACTAAACATGTTCTCAAAAATAAAGACACAGAAACGTACCTTAATTTCCTCATTTTTTGCACTGTGCCTCTGTAAACCTCAGCAGACTCTGGTACTTCTTAGCTGTCCAAAGCTTTGCAGAATGTCCAGATTTTTGCATCATAGACTTACTGTCTTCACATAAAACAGCAACAGAGATTCTCTTTTCTCCATTGCTTATCTTCAACAGCACTGATGTACTGTGCAGGTGTGGGAATGTAAGTCCAATATGCACTTGCAGTACATTAGAAAATTAGGAAGAACAAGGAAATTTCTCAGAGGAACACTACTGTACCATTATACAAAGAGATTATTTAAGAAAGGTAAGCAATTTATTTCCTAAATAGTGCCATTGTATAAGGACAATAACCCACTTTTGGATGTGGGTATATCAGTATTTATCCATAGTTGGCTTTGTTTACTCCCTTAGGCTTTGCTCTTGTGATCAGACCACATCAACCATGGATAAATACTGATATACCCACACTCGAGTGCATTATTGCTTAGTTATATAATTGTTGCTTAAATTTTACTGAAATGTAAATTTCATCAAATAGCTATTTAATATCTACGCCTCTTAACTAGCAAGTATTTTCAACTAGATATTGGCCAAAAGTAATTGAATGAATAGCAACATATCCCGAGTTCTATAGTGATACCACCATGGGTTATTGTTGTGTCTTTTGGCTTTTCCCGGTTAGGGGTCGCCACAGTGGAACTCCAGTCCGCTAATGATTGGCAGTAGATTTTTACGTACCAAGTTACCAACTCTGACGCACAACCTTCAACGAAGGTACGCTCATTCATTCACACATGTCTCCGCACAGAAGACGCCTTAGCTGAGAATTGAACAGGACATCATCTTACTGTGAGGTGGCAACGCTACCACAGCACCATAATAGCACTAAATATAGCAATACACATTTAGAGGAAATTAATATATCTTTCTGTATGTTTAGCTCACATTCATCTCATAGCAATTGCTCATAATGAGCTTTAAGTTATAAATAGCACCACAGGTCTAAGTGTAAGAAACTACCTACTATATCAGATAATAAATAACCACTAAGCTCTGAAAGTCAATTGTTTATGTATTAAGACAATTTATAGAATATTTTTAATTAATTGATTTGTATAACTTTAGTTAGCAATAAAAAGCTATATTGTTGTTAAAAAAGGCTCATGGCTCTAGTGAGAATTACCAGATCAGTAATGATATAAATAAATAAATGAAGTGAAGTCATTCATTTAATTTATATGCAAAATGTGAAGTCATCCTACAGCATACCCTGTGTCACAATTTATAGCAACATGCATACAATTATTGGTTAGCTGACTTGCTAAAAGTAATTTGTGATTAAAAAGGAAAATATAATTCATACCAGGGAGTCAAACTCACAGCTTTATTACTAGCTTTATCAATAATTATTAGTATTATAACCATTTGTAATAACATAAATTCTTGAAAATACCATATAAAATTAAGGAGAACATTAATCCCAACAAACAGTACGTGTATTTTGGTTAAAGTAAACCATACAGCCAATGTAGTGGCATGCCTGATAAAATAACTAAAGATAACTTACTCATTTTTGTAGCCTAATAATAGAGCTAAGAATGACCAAGTGGCAATACTCTTGTATTGAAAAGAAATTAAAATTAATCTACCACAGCTGTAATAAATTATGCCACTTTACCTTGCATGATGTTTATAATATATAGTCAAAAAGATAAAATATTCACTAGAAAGAAATTAAATAATGAGGGTTTACAGTGGACTAATACAACTCTAATAACAATGTCAGAAGAGCTGTGCTGATACATTTCTGAACATGCACCATTTGGCTATACTCGATGGAATTTTACTGCATTGCTCTATCAAGCTAATTGTTTCTAAACATATATATCTCTTCAAACAATCAAATAAATAGTGTGCCTGTTTAAACTACTATAATTACAATTCTATTAAATTTATTGACTATATCCTGCATAACAAGTGGCTGAAACTGCCCCCATGTCTCCATAACTTTTATGGAGGGTTTAATTTGTTTTAACCTCTTCATAGCAAGAAATGAACTCAAGCCCCATTTTATTGAAGTAAAACTATACTTCAAGATTGCATAACAGAAACATCCTGTTTTCCTTCCAAATGATAGATTTTAATGCTGAAGATCAAGGCAAACTTCCACTACAGTCCAAATGATATTATAATAACTGTACCATGATCCATAAAGTGCTAATATTTTAAGTAGCTTGTATTTTTTTGGTTCCAGTTAACCAAAACATTTAATGAACTTAAACTGTATATACACACATATATATATATATATATATATATATATATATATATATATACATTTGACAGTGTAGACCATATAGTTGTCTACCTAAAAATCAAACAACTCCTCTTCAGCACAGATGTCTTTAACTGATTAGAAAATTAATTATTAGTTTCAACATTCAGACAGGACGTTTTTTTTCTGAATAAAGTTTTTTCATTGACGGTGTTCATAAAATATCTTTTCCTAGGCTCATATTATTTTCAGTTTATATTAATAATGTATTATCTGTCATTCACCACACCCTATACACACACACACACACACACACACACACATACACACACACACACACACGCACACGCACACCATGCTAATGATGCTTACAGCTGCAGGTGTTAACCAAAGGTTAATCTGTGTTTTCTCCCATTTTCTTTCCTTTTCTCTCTCTTTCTTCTTTACTTCCTTTTTAAATACAACCTCACAGTAAGTGTCACTAAAAACTGCAGGCATGCTTTATGGGACAAACCAAAATTTCAAGATGGTAACTTCTTTCCATAACTGCCTTGAGCAATAATAGCAGTTAATCATGTTCAAACCTATAGCTGTTTTATACAGTAGTGATGTTAAAATCACATGCTATCAGTTACACTATAACTCAGTCAAATACATAAAATTTCTACACAGATAAAAATTTGCTATGCAGTCACAGACCATTTTACTTTATTATTTATTGTTGAGCAATATCAAATATAAACCCAGAAGATTTTTCTGGCCCTAGACTGATACTTTCTATATGTTATATTTCTTTTCAATTTAAGGTTAAACTTTTAAACTACATACTTAAATCTTTACATTTCCAATCCTAACATAATTATTCCTACTGTATACTCAGTCACTTGTTTTATATCTATATGCTATACAGAATGATGTCATGTTGCTTTTGTTTCACCAGCCTTTGATATACCTTTCCTCAGCCCTTAACAGCTCAGTATGGAAGTGGGAGAGAAAACAGGGACTTGTAGGTATTTAACTTCAGTGAGTTTAAGTCCCTGCTCTTGTCAAGTGCAAATTTAAATAACTGTGCCATTTTCAACAGATTCCATAGAAAGGACATAGAATAGGCCGGATAATATGTACTTATAGGCCTAGATCACAAGGTCACCTGTTAACTAAAATAGCTAATCAAATATAAAGCATTTGCTTTACTATTAAATAATACAAAATAAAAAAAGTTATAATAATTAAAATAAATTCATTTTATTGGACACATAATTGAAATAACAAGTGAGGGAAGGAAGAAAATATATCACAAGATTTAAACAGCATGCAAGCTATAAACATGATAATGAATATAGAACCAGAATAAAATAAATAGTTGTCTATACATGTTAATATAACTCTTTTTCCTTAGGTACTGCCTATAGTATTAGTTAGAATTAAAGTATTATAAATAAAAGATAATAAAATAATTGCTTATCTATAGTAGGTTCATATATACTAAACTAGCACAAAATGTTAACCTTTCTAAGTGTGACTGAGGACAATGAAAGTGCTAAAGTGTAAATCATTTAAAGAAATAAATATACTTAAATAGAACCTTTTATTTTAAGAGAGAAAAGAATAATCACTATACTTTTCAGATACTTATTTCTAAATTGAGTATCTTGTGAACAAAAAAGAATGCAAAGTCGGATAAGTACATCAGAGAATGTAATTTGTTTTATAAGCCTGTTAGATTTTGTTAGTCTTTCAGCTTTTTACTTACAGCATTCCCAGTCCATGTCTTCAGAAGGACCATACCTCTCAACCTGGAAATATCAAAAATCTGGGACAAAGGCTCATGAAAAATGGGTACAAATCTGCACACTGATTAACATAACATTTGCATACATAATTGTGTAGCCCCACTCACTCTCATGGAATTGTGGGATACCAACTTTCAAATGCAAACTGAAGAACAGTCAACCAAAATATGGCCCCCGAGACCCTGTAGTAAATGGCAACCATTTTTTTTAATGTGTAGCAGTTGATGTTCACTAAGAAAGGTGAAAATGATGAACCATAGGATTTTGTTTTTGGTGACTTGCAGTATGTGGGTTTTGTGGTAAAAGTAGGGCATTTACTGGTAGACAGTATTCAAATCTTAGCAAAAGAATATTATAGTTTGCTAGAACCTCTAAAAGTAATTCTCCATGGCCTACTGATCAGTGGCATAGCTAGAGTTTGTACCACTTGGGGCTGTCTTTGAGTGTGCTGCCCTTCCCTCTGCAGCCATTCCAGTGGCCCATTACTTGGCTATTTCACCTCATTTACCATAAACACTGTAATGTGCTTACTGCTTTACTTCTTCAATGATTATTCAGATTTCATTTAAAACTTTTATTTTACATTTTATAGCACAAACACTAATGGACATCGGCTAAACAAAGCAATACAGTCTCACAATGAAAATAGACTTAGCATTAAAACTTCTCTGCCCTTGAACCAAATTCATTCAAACAGCATTGAAACCCACATTCAAAGAAAATACATCTGGCCAGTGGCGGATAAAGTTTAACTTTGGGGTGTTTTCAAATCATATGCCCCTTGCACATGAAACATACATGTGTTCTTTGATACACCTTCCTGATTGTATTAAATTATATTCCTTGTATAATACAGCACACGTGTTAGAGCAAGTTTTAAATTTATTGTTTTGATAATTTTTCCAGTAAGCAAGGAAACAAAATGCATGAACCAATAATGACAAAGCTGACCAATTCAGAACATTTCCATCATAAAAGTTTACTGAAACTTCTACAGCCCACCAGTATCAGTATCAGTAAATATGCACAATCTCTGCAGAAGTAAAAGTCATCTAAATAATTCCATATTAAAGAGATCTGTAACTAATGAAGAGGTTGTTGCTAGCAAACAACTTTATATTTCATTGTTTCATCTACAAATAAAATGCCTGTTACCCTTGAGGAATAAATTGTCTATGTTACATTAAAAAATAAGCTAGTAATATTGCAGTAGGGAATGGATAGCAAACTGATAACAGGTTAATGGTTACTAGGTATCTCTGCCAAAGAGGACATTCTCAGGACTGCAGCATCCACCCCCTTTAAAAGCACAGCACAGTACAGTATCAGTAATCCATCTACATACTGTGGGATTAGAACCCATAGCTTTCTGTATCAAAATCAAGTACTCTACCTGTTGTGCTACTAACAACAAACACAAACAGACTTGGCATAGACAGTACTAAACTTCACTCCCCCTGAAGAACTATGCAGCACAAGAAATCTGGAAAAAGCCAAAATTTATTGGGGGGGGCAAAGGCCCAAAACCGGGGACACATTTTAAACATTGCTTGTATAATCTTATAAAAGTAGCTAGAATAAAATGTTTTGTGTTACCATGCATTTCCTGAAAGACAGGGAGACTGAAACTTAAATGGCTATCATTTAGTGAATTCACCTCTCACTGATTTGCCAGAAAGCCACAAATTTTAAGAGGAACAGACCACAAGTATGAGACAAACATTCCAGACAATCTGTAAATCTCTGGGCAGTTGAGAACTATGGACTTAACTCCTTGAATCACAAGTGGTGGTGGTATGGGTAGGGAGTGTAGGCTCTTCCCCTTGTACCTAAGGTACAGGGTTTGAATCTGAGTTAACGTTAACTCTAACCACCAGATACACACACACACAGTACAAATACATCTGCTGCTAAAAAGGAATTAACAGTACAAATGAAAGCCCCAAAAAAGCAGTGGAGCACACTTCAAATGCAGACTGCCGAGCCAAGCAGTAAGTAGAAATGCTGCTCAGAAGCACAAATGCAGACTGTGAGCCAAAAAGCAATGAAGTAATGCTTACGTTCAGCTTAACACACAGTTTCAGCTTAACAGAACTAAGTACAAAGGCTGTTCAGAAGCACAAATGCAGACTGCTGAGCATTAATTACAAATACAGTTCAGCTTAACACACACAGTTTCAGTACAAATACATCTGCTGTTTCTTGTTTTAAGACAAATAAGCCTTCAAGTCTTTACCTGAAGGAAGAAAGATGTGCTGCTGTGCACTGTGGACTCTGCAGTAAGTTAAATTATGGCTCGGCATTCTGACAGGCTGTTGAAGCTGACATCATCACACACTCCCTGCATGTGATGATGTCAGGGAACATATTCGTCCAAAAAAAAACAAAAAAAAACAGGAAATTCAAAAATTAAAGGGGC
Source organism: Protopterus annectens (assembly GCF_019279795.1). Classification (NCBI taxonomy): domain Eukaryota; kingdom Metazoa; phylum Chordata; order Ceratodontiformes; family Protopteridae; genus Protopterus; species Protopterus annectens. The sequence continues at coordinate 467,957,406 of NC_056749.1, read as the reverse complement.
CACTCAGGAATTCATGGCACCCAAATATTTTGCCCTCAAAACTGGTATTTACCAAGGAATTTGGTATGGTTGAGAGGTATGAGGAGGACTGTTATTATTGCATAAATCAAGAAGCTTATTTTTAGGTAGTCACACTCTGATTTCATCAAGAAATCAAAGCTTTATTCTTGCATAGAAGAGGAGGTCAGTTCTGAGTTTTTCAATCAGAGGTAGATGAGCCTTTTCCTTAGTCATTACTTTTTTGGAATACAGTAAACTCTCAGTTAACAGGAACTCAAGCAACTGGCAAAAAAAATAAAAGAAATACAGTACAATGTTCATGTGTTGCACTTTGCTTCTCCCCTGCTGAAATATATCTTACATTTTTAGAGTTTTAGAGTTTTAAAAAGGAAGACAACAAGTCAAACCAAACAAATATTTTAGGATACAGTATTAGCCAGGCCTATTTTTAATAGTAACTCTCAAGCAACCAGAAACTACAGTTATCTGGCATCTATCAATCCCCATGGGTGCTGGTTAACTTTGAGTTTGCTGTAGTCATTTTCATAACAAATAGTATTTCCCCTGTTTTGATATTATGGCTTTACCTGGCTGCTTTTACTGTTTGATCTTCTTCCATACTGGATAAAAACTTTACTGTTATGCCGAAAATGGCAAAGTAATGGAAGCGGCCAAGCTAATTCTTTCCCAGGGAAAGAATTCACTTAAAAGCCACTTTGCTATTTTGCCTTTTTGTTATTTTACATTCAATCAAGATGCATTCAACAGAATGAGCCCCCCCCCCCCGCATACATTTCAGGAATCCCATAAATTCTTAAACTTGTTGCTTCGAAGTCTGTTTTTCATATTGTCACATTTTCAAATAAGCTAATTATTTCATTTTTAAAGGAACTTAGTTTGGGACTCTTCTCAGAAATTCCTCAATTTTGGTCATTTAAAGCACCTTCTGTAGTAGTAATTTGTATACCTTGTTGTTTCATTAAGTTTCCTAAAATGCCTATTTGATTTTTGGCATACTTTGAATTTGTCTTTCTGAGTCCAGTTTATTCATTTTAACCAATATGTCCTGCATCCTCAGCATCAGTGATTAGAATTCCTTCTCAAAGATGAGATGATGTGTACCGTTCTTTGAATAGCCCATTTTATAGTCTCTTCATTACTTAAATCTTAAAGTTTCTAAGGGGAACATTTTAAATTCTGAACTAAATGCATCAAAGAGATCACCTTCTCACTTCTCAAATAATGTATTTATGTACTTAAATCTTAAGAATTACTTTTTTTTTTTTTGGCAATATTAGTCAGAATGAAAAGTTGAAGTTACAGAGATTCTCACAGCTGTTGGACTCCCTCTTGCCTTCTTGGTGAAAACCTACTGGTTAAGTTTGTAATAGGTGTTTTCAAATGCTTTTTACTTCTTTTTAATACACTTTAGTTTGTGGCAGTGGTTGCCATTATAAGGGTTTATTTGTTCTTTTCCATGTAAATATCTTTTCACATAAATTTGAATAAAGTTTATTAAGTTTAATGGCTTGTTTCAGCCATGTGGTGATAGGACCATCTTTTAGATGATGATATAAAGTGAGCTATTAACTATATGAATTGCTAGGAATTCTGCTGGTTATGGAATATTTCATGTCATTTATTAGGATTATGGGATATTATGTGAATTCTGTACTTCACTTGAGCTGAGAGGGAAGCCACTGGTTTGTGGTACTGGCAGAAGGCACTGGTTGAGCTAGCTATGCTTCTGGTCACCACATTCATAAATACTGAACACTCTTGCATAACACATATATGTCTGTAAATGCTAGTGTGCAAAGTTTGTATTATGTGATTCAGAGACACTACAGCACAGAGCAAGACAAGCAGATGGAATCTTTATAAATCATAAAACATGTTTATATAATGGGAAAGGCACAATTGGACCTAATAAACCATATTTCATGTACAGTAGCTAACACCACACACACAGCTGAGTATGCATGTATACATATATATCTATGTAAACATGCAAAAGTATTTTGATGTGTCTTCATACCTGCCAAATTAGATTCTGCAGGAGTAGCACATCCCTCTATCGGAGGTAACTCCACTTGTGCTTGTACTGTTCCTCAGTTTATGCTGTGCCAGTCACTGCAGTTGTGCACCTACCATTATGGTCCCACTTGTCTACTCTAGACTGACCATCAGGTAGAGCCACATGCCCATATAGATTATAAAATGGTATCAAGTGGCCACAAAGATCTTAATTTCCCTATGTCTGCTGATAACAGCAGGGACTCTCCTAAACATTATGATGTTTTTGGTATGGTTTAAAGCATATATATGGAAATCTGCTGTCACCTAAGTATTTCCTGATCACATTGCCGTCAGCCAAACAATCAGTCCATGCAGCAGTATTTGCATGTTGTACCATAACCGTGTGCAGTATAGTATCCATATGTGCACATGTTGTATACAGACAGGTAGCTGCATTTTGCATTGCAGTACCTATGGTTTTATGCTACCACTGCTTTATAAATTGTACAACAGATGTGCAGTAATCATAAAAGTGCTGTACATGTGTGGTTTGATTCATGAAAATTTTAGAAGATTAAACATGCACTAGGTAGTGTCGCTCTTATGTGCATTAAGACAACGTTGAGGTTTGGGTGTTTAAGTAGTTTATTGTATACAAATTCATCAGGATGGATGGCAGGAACATTAAACTTAAACATTCTAATTGACTGACTCCATACTTGCATACTCACACTCTGGCTGCTCACTCAAGATGGCACTGTTGCTTGCATGTGCTGACTCACTGGAAAGCTTCTTAAAGTTGTATTACATATATTGATCTACCCCTAGCACCCAGAACACACAGTATTTAAACTTCATTTATATCATGGTGCACAATCACATGGATATTCAACTAAGGAGAACATGTACAGTATTAAAAACTGTTATGTTGTTTGTTCTCTTGATTACTGAACAGCAAGTAATTTCCAACTCATCCTTTTATATATTTTACCTTGGTTTAGTATTTCTGGTACATAGGATCATAGGAAGTTACTAGCCTGTTGGCCCTGAGGCCCTTACAAGCCCAGCCAAGAATTATCCCATGTTCCAACAAGTCAGCACCTGATGACTCTGTCCAGCAGGGAGACAGGTGGAATCCCAGGGGTGTATTTTCTGTTCCCCATCCAGTTATCCAGGTTGCGCTTAAAAAGAGTTAATGAGGTACTTTGCTTGATGTGGAGACAGAGTCTCTGGGACACATATCTGTCCCTCCAACAAGTCCTATTGATGTCACAGACTGGGTTAAGGTCACTCGTGCGGGTTACTAGAGTGGAGCTTGACTTGCAAATATGCAGCAGGCCCATCAAGGCTGGGTCTGAGATTGCTTTCTATGCCAGACAGAGGTCACCTCTGAGGAGTCTGTATGAGACTGAGTAGAGGAACGGAGTTTTTAGCCTATCTGTGCAGAGTAGATGTTTGAGGCCCTGGATCCTTCTGATGAGGAACCGCTGTGGTCTCTCCAGCTGCTGCATGTGCTTTGTGTGGTACATGCCGAAAGGGCCATTGTACTCAATAATGGGTCTTATAAGGGAAGAATACAGGGATGTTATGACCTCCTTGTCCCTAGATGAAATACCCTTCTTAATAAGGTGGGCCATGTAGAAAGCTTTCCATACAATGGAGGCAATATGCTGGTCAAAAGTCAGTTTGCTATCAACCTGGGTGCCCAAGTGCCTCACGACTGATTGCATGCTTAGGACCTTGTTATTAATGTGATAATTTGTGGAGATGTCACACTCCCCAAAGCGGGCGATGATGAATTTTTTGGCATTCAGTTTGAGGCCATGTTTTTGGCGCCAGTCATTTCTTTGGGTGAGACCATCTTAGAGGATGGCCACATCACTAGGGGAATTGATCACAGTGCCAAGCTTGCAGTCATCTGCACACTTGGTCAGCCATAGCTCACTGGTTTTGGCCTGCACCTCAGAAAAGTATATCCCAAACAGCAGAGGCCCTAAGACTGATCCAGGGGGTACACTGCTCATTACGAGTTTACTGCTTGAGGTGGCTTCTCCAATTTTGACTATGTCATTTCTATCAGTGAGTCAGTTTGATTCCCAGGTAGTAACATACGGACTAATGTCTAGTTGATGAAGTTTATCTGTTATACCCAAGTGGGGAATAGTATGAAGGCTTTGGCCAGGTCAAGGTAGGTGGTGTGCACCATCTTCCCCTCGTCCATGGCTTTGGTGACTGTCTCAAAGAAGTTGACCAAATTTAACAGGCATGATTTCCCCTTGACAAAACCAAACTGTGTGGGATGAATGCTTGGATGTTGCCAATGTCCTTGTTAATGAGGTCCATGATAATCCGTTCCATGGCCTTCCATAGCAGGTTAGTTAGGCTGATGGGTCTATAATTGCCTGGATAAGTGGGCACACCACCTTTGTGCAAGGGGATGACAGTGGCTGTCCTACACTCGACTGGGATAAACCTGGTATGCAGGCTTTGGTTAAATAAGGTGCCTAATGGTGCTACAAGTTCCTGCCTGAGTTCATGTAGGATGCAGCCTGGGATGTTATTGGGTCTCATGGAGGCTGTATTTTTTTGCCTTTGAGAAGGCAGTGATGACTTGCTCTCTAGAGATAATGGGAGGGGGGCAGGTGCTAGGGATGTCCTAATTTACTAATGGGGGGATAGAGGGTGAAGTTTTCACTGAACCTGTCTTGTCAGCAGGATGGCATTTGTGTATGTGGTATCCTTGACCACCAGTTCTGAGCAGATCTGAGTGCTTCCTTTGAGATTACAGACAAGAAGGCCTTATGATTGTCTTTAGTAGATGTGGCCAGTGTGGACTCAAAGTTTGCTTTGGAGGATTTCACTGCTCCTCTTATTTGCTTGTTCAGGCTAAGGAGAGATTGCTTCCAATAAGGCACCTGCTCCTACTTGGTCCTGGACAGCAATTTTTTCCTTTTATTATATAGTTTATTTATTACAGATGTCCACCAGACAGGTTTACTCTTCCTTGAGGAGGAGGATTTTGTCCTGTCTGGTATTCCTGATTCCATGCAGCTATATAAATGTTCATATAGTACTTTGGTGTAGGTTTGGATATTTGTGCCAGTTTCTTTGGGGGGGCTGTGAATCTGTTTATACCTTCCCTTAGGGGGTTGTAATCAGCGTTGTTGAAGTTTTTATGTCTAACCATAGTGGGATTGGGGGAGATGGTGACATCGAAAGTGACTGCTTTGTGGTTGAATCTTAAAAGGGAGGATCACACTGCAGGGATGCTGCAGTGGTTACTCATGTTGGTTAATACTAAGTCCTCTTGTGGAGGTGTCGGCCAACTGGTCCAAGGCATTTGCATTGACAAAATCAAAGAATCTCATTCGTGTTTTGGCATGAGTATTTCTTCCATTCTGTGGTTGGATAGTTAAAATTGACCAGGATCAGGGTAAAGGGATGAATCTTGATAGATTAAAAGAGGTCCAGATAGATGGAGTGGGCATTTTGAGTCAAAGTTGGGGGCCTGTAGAAAGCTACGATTTTAAAAGGGTTCTTATCAAAGGTTAACTGCACTTGGAGTTTCTCCTGTGCTTCATACTGCTTGACCCAGCCTGGAGGTGTGTATGTTTTTAATATATATTGAAATTTGTGTATATCTTTAATATACATTGAAACTCCACCTCCTTTTGCTTTGGTGCCCACGGTTTGGGTTCTGAATGTGTGATAGGATGAGTAACCTGGTATAGCTGGGGTATTCTCCACAGCTTTGAACCAGGTTTCTGTGACTGCACAAATGTCAGCATCTTTCAGGGTTAAGAATACTTGCAATGAGTGCAGTTTCATGTCTAGACTCCTTGTGTTTAGCAACATGACCTTTAATTTGCATTTTATGAACTTTCCTCGTTGGTAGTTTTAACTTCATGGCATGCCTAAAAATGGCACTATTGAGGAGGCAAGAGCCTAGGCCAGCAGCCTGAAGCCCAAGGGAGACAGATTCAGGCCATCTCTGGCAAAGCATCGTGGTCCGTCAGTCATGTCATCCCAGGCTGTCAGGTACTGGATCCCCTTTGAATGACACCAGTAATAAAGCCATTGTTAAAGTCAGTAATGTTCTGTTTGTATTGAGGCATCATTCTGGGTGACGGTAGAATGCTGCTTAAGGCTAGGGACACACCTGCCAAGGACACATACTCAGTGAGCTCGATCATGTCTCTCTTCATATAGTCCAGGGAGGTACGTCTCAAGTCATTCACAACAACATGGACTACGACAGAGTCATAACAGCACCTGTTATTGAGAGACTTGAGTGCCTGTGTGATATGGTGGATTCTGGCACCTGACAAACAACTAACTGTGGCTTTCTCCTTATCCAGCCTGGCGAGGAGCACATCTGTGTGTCTCACAATGGAGTCTCCTATGACTAATATGTTGGGTTTATGGTTAGGCCTTAGTGGCTGTGAGACAGGTGTGTGGACTATGTGTGGTGTGATGGAGTGTGGAGTTCATGTGTGTTTTTGCCTAAGAGGGCTCTCTTGTTTGAGTATGTTTTTTTGAGGACCCCTGCATATATGGGTGTGTGTTGTGTAGGTTTAGGTGGTGTTTGTGTTGACAACCTTCTCAGTGCCACATAAACTGGCTTGTGAGGGAGAGAGCATAGACTCTAGGTTCTTAATGTAATTGCATCTCTCACAAATTGTGTTCCTAGGTGGTAGTACTAGAGGGTTGTCCGTGTACATGGGGCAGTTGCAACTCTCTCTCAGGATACCCATATTACCCAGACTGGCAGAAGAAACCATAGGAAATTGCCCATCCATATTTGTCAGAATCTGAGGGAGAGAGGATAGAGAGAGCTAAGGGGGTAAAGGGTGGAAGCTCTAAAATGAGTACTACTAGGTGATCACAAAAGTGCTACTAAGGAAATATTTGTAGCTGGAATACCTCGCAGTGGGTTAAAAACAGTGCAGCTGTGGTGTGTGATGCACAAACAAACCCAAATGAGCTCAAACACAGTGTTTAAATACCACAAAAATAGAAGATATTAGTAACAGAGAAATCTAGCCAATCTTGCTAACCCCTGCTCTCTTTATCTATCAGCTTGTGCCAGACAAGGTCCAGGCAGCCCTGCTACTCTCACTAGCAGAAAAGTAGGCTCCAACCAACAAAAGATGGCTGCCAGAAACAGTAATGAAATGCAGTGAAATGCAGTTAAACAGTAATGAATTGCAGTAAATAGCAATGAAATACAGTTAAAACTGTAATGAAATGCAGTTAATCAGTAAATAGCTTTAAAACAGTGCAAATGTGATAAATTAGCTATATGGCACATCTAAAAAACAATAGGCAAGTGCAAATGTAATAAAATAAGTAAAAATAAATGAAAAATCACTTAGATTGGACTTGGAGCCTCAAGAATTTTTTAAAATGTCCCAGAGATGATGCACCTTAGCAGAACCTGGTTCAAACAAGCCCAAACCAGCTGAAATGTGGGGTTTAAATACCAAGAAAAAAATTGAAGATTCTAGTAACACAGAAATCTAGCCAATCCTGCTAGCCCCTGCTTTCTTTACCAGTTAGCTTGTGCCAGATAAGGTCCAGGCAGCCATGATAATCTGACTAGCAGAGAAGATAGCCCCTAAAAACACAAGATGGCTGCCATAAACACAGAAGGCAAACAGAAGACAGCTGCCCGTAACACAGAAGGCATCATTTTAATGTCATGCTTAATGCTGTGTAAGTTTTGCGTGTGTGTGTGTGTGTGTGTGTGTGTGTGTGTGTGTGTGTGTGTGTGTGTGTGTGTGTGTGTGTGTGTGTGTGTCTACTAGCCAAACAGTCCTATTTAGATTATAAGGCAAATGGGTAGAATTATGTATTACACTGAAAATATTTAGGCATTCATAAGATGCATGCCACATAGTCCAATATGTTGTACACCTGTAACACATAGTTTAGTGCTTCTTCTAGCAATATATTGTAGAAAGAGGCAAATTAACTTCACACAACAGGAGAATGAAGTGTTCCTATATGCCATTAGGAGGTTTGGGATTTTTCTAATGCATCATAGAAGGTATTATGAAGATATCTACAGGAAGTGATTGGAGATGACAGTGGATGTCAAAGCTGGAGGAAAAGGCAGGTTTAGTTCAGAATGCAGAGGGTAGATGAATGATATGAAAACTGAACTAAAAAGCAAGACATTAACTTCATAACATGGCACCACACCCCCACCTAATATGGAACTGATGCCAGATGAAAAATACTGCTAACATTTGTGCTGAAGTCCCCAACTCTGGCATACTAGGAAAGATAAATGTTGGCACTGCTCACAATGAAGATTAGTGTTTAAATTGTATGCCTTGTATTGTTTAACACTTTTATTAAATTATCACTTAAGACGCAGGCACACATTGATTAATATAAAATAAAACAACCAACAATGACGTATTTTCTGTTACATACATTATACATCATGCATATTCTTTTTTTATAACTGTCATCACTCCAGCATTAAATAAATTGTTCAATTCCTGCCTTCCCTTAAACCTCACTCCTCCTCCTCCTGAACATTATTCTGCATGTATTGTTCCAACAGTTTCTATTTATTTACATGAAATTGATTCTTCCTTATTCAAAAGATCTTTTATCTATGTTACAATATTCAGTACTGCAAATACAGTTTGTTTAGAAATGGATTTCAATTTTCTAGTAATTGCTTTTTTGGCAGCCACCACAATTAAACTTAACAAGGCCTCACCTTGTCGATGCAATTTATATCTTGTGTCTCAGCTCTAAAGAATCATTTTCTTAGTTACACCCATTTTCTCACCCAATATTTCTGACAGAGCACTCTATAGGGATTTTTTAAAGTCTGCCTACTCATTATAACCCCAGAACATATGTTCCCAGTTACCTCTTTCTTCCCCATTGCACCTCAAACATTTGTCATATGTCTATGCAAACACTTCCACGGAAAAATCCTAAACCTTCTAGATTTTGTTGCATACTTGAGAGCCATACAGATGTCATCCCACTGTTCCCTTGCAAATTGCTTATCCAGTCTGATTTTCCAATGTTTTCTAACCTCCTTTGATTGATGCTTATAGTTATCAAACAATATTTTATATGCCCTACTAACTTTTTTAACATTAGCTTCTGTTCCGTATTCAACTAAAACCTCTATCAGAACAGGTCTTTTGTTTAGGATTTCCCTAAACATTTGTATTTGGCTATACCCTGATACTAATCCTGGTAGTGAGGGCAGTCTGTAGACTGCAGTCCAAATGTCTTCTTAGCCTCATACCATTCTATTACTTCCTCATTCTAGTTGTTTGCTCCCAATACCTTGTTTTTTTGCCAATTTCCTCCAGTAAATTGTAGCCCTCTCTTATCCCTAATTGCACTCATCCTTATGGGCAGAATCTCCTTTCTACATTGCCTTGTTGGCTTAGTTCTTAGAATACTTTGTGCTATTTTATGAATATTGATAGATGGATCCCTATATGCTTCTAGTAAGGTATGTCATATGTTACACTGTACACAGGTTATACTTACTCAAAATAATCTTTGTTTTGTGCAATGATATAAGTTAGTATTATGAACAACAAAAAAAGCTTGGCATGTTTAACATGGCTTTATTTAAATGCCATGTGTATTTTTTGCCTAAATTGGCAATGTCTTGAAATGTTTCTGTACTGAAAAAGTTTGTTGACAAGAAATATGCACTCTGTGGAGGGCTCTGGAAATATACACATGTTGGGGTACATTTCCAGAAATTATAGATACAGCCCTATGAAAATGATGTGTCTGAGAGTATGTCACTGTATTCTTATGTTTATGATAGTACTGGACATTTGATGACACAAAACAGTGGCATTAATGTACACTTCTACCAAATGGTATATCGACTCATAGGTAGGTTTATTTAGTGGTGATAATAATTCAGTCGACCTCAGTCTGGTCGCACAGAATGCAAGGTAATAGGCAAATGCAATTAATTGAATAGTGATGGACTATAGGGTATGTGAAGAGAAGTGGCTCAAAAGGTAGCATACAGACCTTTGTTGGTGGATCAGAAGGCTGTAAGTTATATTCCCACAGCATGTATTAATATTTTCCTGTAGTGAAACTGCACCATAGCATTAGAGGTTTTCTGCACCCCTGAGTATGACGTTCTTCAGATGAGGCATTAAACTGAGGTTCTATCTGCCTGAGTTGGTGGTAGTGTAGGTGGACATAAAGCATTTATCAAAAAAATGGTACAGGAAGTCCCCGATCCCTATCTAAATTTCCCTTACTCAATATGAATACCACCTCAGGTCTCCCCTAAAAAGAAGACAGTGGCCTCATGGGGATATCCTGGTCAACAAATGGTAAATAAGTAAATAAAGTCTGACTAGAGTGCCAAAAATATTTTGCATGGACATAGCAATGAACAGTTATAACTGTATTATATAGGCATCTCTTTGTATCTTGACATTTTTATTTCTGGATGCAGAGCATAAAACAATATTATATTCACAGTTGTGATTACGTATTTTCATTATGTAAATAAAAAAGTAACACCTTTTTCAGAACTAATTAACAACAAAGAAAGTGTGCTTATATATATATCCCCCAATCTAAAACACCCAATCAGAAATAAGAAATTCTTATTTAAAAAATTCCCAACCTAAACAGCATTTAAAAATACTTAATGATAAAAATTATGTTTAAAAAAACACAGACATATTGCACATTCATTTACACTTGTCATAATATGGTTTGCTACATAAGACAACCCTAACATTTAACCCTGGTGCATTATAAGCATTGGGCAAAATCTGCCACTTTAGTTTCGTATACTCCAATTCACCCTCCTTGTCTCCATTGAAATCTATGGGAACATGATTAGTTGCTACAAAAAAAATACCTATTGTTCCTTGTTCCTTGTTAATTCATTCTGAAGAAGGCCACAGTTGTTTTGTGGCCAAAAGAGCTTAATTTGCGGAGAATAAAGGCATCATTGGATTATAGTGGCAGTACCGTGTTTTCGATTGAGAGTGTTACTTTTTTGTTTTTTTCATTGCACTGATTTTGGAGACATAACTCATTCATATTTTTTTTATTTTCATTATGTAGTTTTCTTTTCTGAATCACAGTTCCCACACCCTCTGATAGTAAATGTTAGGCATTTAGGTGTGGTGAGGCATTCTGCCCTTGGGAAGGGCAGAATCATGTAATCATTCATACATCTGCTGGCTGTTGCATCACTTGTATTGGTGTAAGCACCAGTTCAGAAACTTGCCTAGGCTTGTTACACAATGAAAGACTAACCCTAATTAGAAAATCATTGCTCATCTCAAGTTGTAAATTACATTCTCTTTTTGCATATATCAAAAGAGTTAAAATGTGTAGTCTACAGGGAATTGTGAGGAATTTCCTTTAAAAAATGAGCCCTGTAATCAAGGGTTTGGAATTACTGTCTTCTATAACATCAACATAGGCAAGCTGCCAGGACAATTACACAATCTGAATGGCACAAACTGTGAAAATGTACTTAATCTAGACATGAGCAGACATCAAAGAAGGCATGTTTTAATATTTGATTAATGAGAATTTTGTTGGTTTATTCATTTGTTTTGTATTTTATTATTAGACTATTTCCTTATGGAATTCATTTATGAAGAATTCTGATGTGAGAAATGGATATATTGCTGTCTTATTAGGTCTACTGGAAAATAATTGTAGTTTCAATATTATTTGGCTATTTTTACAACCGGTGTCCATGACAGGGCATGTCATTGTCCTCTGCATTACAGAATGATCTGATTACTCCTAACATATTTATTTGCATTTGTTTACCGGGAAAGTCCAACTGGGCTGAAAGGCCCATTTTCAGCAGAGGCAAGGGGAGAAAAGCTCCAAAAAATAATACAAGTTGAAAGTTGCAAGATGGATAACAAATTTAACAAGGATGAAAAACTGTTAGAATGCAGAAAGCTAAGATAAAAAATTTCCACTCTAGATTCAGGTAAAATTACAAGAACATAATTAATACATTAAACAAAGATTTGAATAAAAGTAGATAACTGTTTTATACATAGAATGGAAAAGAACAAAAGAATGTATCAGTTAGAAGTACAACATATGAATGTTAAGGATTGAGTAGTAGGCAGATGATAGATAGACAAGTGTGGGGTATATACTGGATAGTAAACTATGTTGGGAGTTGAGACAGGAGAGGATAGGGTGGGATATATAGTGGAAGTAGACTATATGGGTAATATGATCAGCCTAGTATACAGCAGGGACAGAACCAGGAATTGTTTAGGTTTTTCCTGAACAGTAGCTTGAAGTTGGCAGAGTTGCTAGTGTTTAGCATGTTTTGTGGAATTGTATTCCAGTTTCTAGCTATAGTGCTGGAATATAATGAATCCCCATAGCTATTATCAGACTTGGTGATTTTTAGAAGTAACCTGTTGAAGGATCTGAGAGTCTTACTGCTGTAGCATGGCAGAAATAACTTACTAATGGCAAGGCAGTTGGGGTGGTATAGGGTGGAATGGGCTACTGTAAGTTGTTTGAGGGTTAGGAGGTTTGGGAGTTCAATCCAGATTAGTTGGCAGAGTGCTGTGCAGTGATATGATCTTGATGGCTGCTTCACTTTACACCTGGCTACTTTATTGTAACAAGATTTGAGTTTAAGTCACATTTTCTAAAGTTTGTGAATATGGGTGAGGCATAAAATAGTGTTGATAGTAAGTGTGTTTGAGAGTTGGTATGTCTGGTAGAATCAGCAAGGAAAGACTTTATTCTGTAGAGGGAACCTAGCTTGAAGTGTATCTTTTTAATGGTTAACAATAGGTGTTGATCAAATCTGAGGTCTTGGTCAATGGTGACGCCAAGGAGTTTGGTATGGTTTACTGGTTCTATGATGGTTTTGTTTAAGGAGTAGATGGTGAAAGGGGGAAGGGGGAGTTATTTTCTTGCTACTAGTGAAGAGCATACGTTTTGTTTTTTGGGGTTCAGGATAAGTTGGGAGTTGGACAGATATTTTTTAATATCCATGAAGGATTGTTGTGTTTTTGTAGAAGTTCTGGGAGGGAGGGTGCTGAACATATGATGGAGGAATCGTCAGCATATTGAACTGTGGATGCATGTTGGGTAGCTGTATTGAGTTTATTTATGAAAATATTGAAGAGAAGACGACCAAGTATAGACCCTGGTAGGATGCCTGTGGTGACAGGTAGTACTGGAGAAAGTTCATTTAGCCACCTAGTGGCCTTTTGGTGGTCACATAAGTGGCCAATGAACCAGGAGATTGGATAAGGTTTAGGAAGGATAGTTCTTTGATAAGTTTTTGGTGTGACATGGTATCAAAGGTCCTTGATAAGTCAAGGATTATAGATGAGGCAAGTAGACCATTGTTTCTGTGTTAGTTGACTGTGTTTATGAAGCTCAGTAAGGCTGCTGTTGCACTGTGCTTATGCTGAAAGCCATGTTGGGATCTGGACAGAAGGTTGTTTTTAAGTAGATGGTTAAAGAGTTGAGTTTGAATGCATTTTTTGAGTATTTTGGAAATGGGTGAATGGATGATGACTGGCCTGTAATTAGAAAGATCAGTGAAGACACCACCTTTGTGTAGAAGGGTTATGTATGATATATTCCAAAGTTTTGATAAATACTGTTTGGTGATGCTTCAGTTGATTAGGAGGGATAAGAAGAAGACACTAATGTCTGCAGCTAGTTTGAGATATTCATTAGGTAGTTGGTCAGTGGCAAGTGATGATTGTTTCAGCTGAAATAGGAATTTTTTTTTTCATACTAGCAGTTGGAATGGGCTTAAAGTGGAAGTACAAGGAGTTGGGTTCTTGTAGGGATTGAGAGATGAGTGTTGGTGATATTATTGACTAGGGATTGTATGGACTCGATAAACCTAAAGTACTTGTTGAATTGAGTTGCAATGTTGTAAGGGGAATTTGTTTTGGTTGGGTTTGGATTGTCCTGGTTTTAAAAATTGGTGTATGGCTCCCCAGAATTCTTTTTACTGTTGTTTTTATGTTTTTGTTGGATTGATGTATAGCGTTTTTTTTATCATGCGTGATTTGTTTTTTGCTTGGTACCAGAGTTGAAAATAGCTCTGTAGGATTGTTTGTTTTTTGGTGAGCTGGTGTTGATGCTATGCTTTGTCTGTCTGTCTAAGGATCAATTTATTCTCAGTTGTAACCCATAGTATATGTTTGGATTTTATATGCATCTTCCTGGGGGGGGGGGGGGGGTAGACTATTTAGGGAAGAGAGAAATTGGTTGTTAAACTACTGAACGGCTATTTTAAGGTGGTCTCATTGTAATAAGAGGATTTTTAAATGCATAAGAGCAGAAGTTTATTTTATTGCATATGTGTTTATAGAGTGTCCTTAGGGGTACTTGTGTGCTGCTTTAACGAGCAAGTGATCAAGTGGGCAAGTGATCACTAAGGAAGTCTGGAATACAGCCAGACTGGTAACAGGTGGCCAGTATATTAGTAAGAGTCTATTACCTCTCTGACAAGGATGTAGTAAAATGCATCATATGAAAAGAAACACAGTATGATATGTGCCATCCTCGCATGGAGACTTGTGGAATGTGTGGAATACTAATTCATATGGACACTGAGTTAGGTGTAGATTGGACAATCCTTGCTACAGGGACCTAATGGTGACCAATAGGAAATATGATGGGTGTATTACAAGCATTTGTTTCATGAGTACTACATCAGTATCTTGGTGCTATGCTATCACATGTGTGGGAGCATATGTGGTGCAAAGAACTACAGAAGAGAGAATAAGCAGTTTGTGGACATTCTACAAAACAGCACACTTCTCTGAGGCTTCTGCAGATTGATTGCTCGCACATCAATTTCAAAGCTTGGTCCACTTGAGCAACAGTACATCATCCAGAAGGATTTCCACTCCTTCAACTGCCAGTCGATATGCAATGCACAGGGTATTATTTGCAATGTGGCTATGCATCACTCAAGTAGTTTCCATGCTTCCCAGATCAGACACATACAGTCTATAGAAGAGATTTGTGTCGGGCATCTTCCAACAAGGACATCTTATTGGTGATGATGCTGTACATGCTCTGGAAACGAACACAGTTAGCCAGCAAATTCACAGTTGAACAGAAGCCAAAAACAGATGGTGAAAATTCCGACTTTATTTGCAAAAGTAACAAACCGGTTTCGGCAAAAACATGCCTTCTTCAGTGTAAGAGTAACAGACATGTCGGAATTTTCACCATCTGTTTTTGGCTTCTGTTCAACTGTGAATTTGCTGGCTAACTGTGTTTGTTTGTGGTACTTTCTGGCCGTGCATTACCCACGTGCACAGCAATTGGTTTTGTACATGCTCTGGAGCCATGGCTCATGGCATGATTACAAAACTGATAGCGCATGGCTGAGATCACTACAACATCACACTGTCACAGAGCTGCAGTATTGCTGAGCACATTTGTATTGAAGAAGCATCATTTCTGCTTCCGAGATTATTTCAGTTGTATGCTGCAGTATACTCTGGAGACCTGGGTCAAGGTATTTGTTGTATGTGGAATTCTGTACAGCATAATTGAATAAAGATGGGTAGAGCAAAGAATTGCATGGGAGGACCAGATGGACTCAAGCCAATGGCAGAGGAACTGCAGCTTAAGGTGAGGTGTGAGGATCTGGCTGCAGGGGAAAACCATGCAACAAGCAAGCCAACAGTGGCTGTACCCAATCATTAGGGCAAATACAGAAGTGAAGGAATTCTTGCTGGGCATGGTACTGCACAGCATGGCAGTCAGTCATCACCACACCCTATCCCCCATCATGTTCTTCCCTTTCCTTGTGTATCATATCACTGCCATTAGACTGTCTCATCCTCACCATTATTCATTGTCCTTAATCAGTCTGTCTGCATCGCTCCTTTGTGATGTCCTCCCTCATAGAGGTCAGCACTTCCCCTGCTGGTCTTTGTCTATTGCCTTTGATGCCCCTGCTGCCATCCCTATACCCTCTTTTCTACCCACAACTTCCCCATGATACCTACCCACTGTACCCTTGAATAATACATGCAAACTGTTGAAATTCTGCGGCCATGTGACTACTGTGTTACTGTCTTTGCCATTATGCATCCTGTTGTGTTTTTTGGTAGCAAATTGCCTACTTATTCAGACTTGGGATGGGGAAACCCAGTCTCTAACCAAATGGGATTGGTTCATTTGAGCACAAAAGGGGAAACTGGATAGGCTTGAAATGGTTCTAAAGAGTAGCTAGCCTAATGCTTATCTAGGAGTCAAACCTCAAGTTTAAAAAAAAATAATTTCACAAGTGATCAAATGTTAAACTTTATCATATAAAAGAATTAAACATTTTATAATTTACTGACCAAACTGTCTATCTGGCTGACAACCTATTTTAAGTGCATTCTCTCAGAAAAACAAATGCATATACAAAATGTCAAAAGTAGTCTTATGATATTAAAAGGCATGTGGCAAGTAATGACATTAGAATTCAGTTAAATTAAAGGAAAGAAAATCATCATAATCATTATCATCAACCCCCTTTTCCCATTTTTCTACATCATGTCTGGGTGTCATGTTAACTGTTGCCATCTCTCTTGATTCAGTGCCACACTCCTTCCTTCGATACTCATGTCTGTCTCAGACCTTCTCTCACACAATCCATTCACTTCTTTGCTGGATTCCCTCATTTCCTCTTACATTCTTCTTGTCTGTCCCAAATCTTCAGATTATCTTCTGCTTTTCTGCACATGTGCAGAAACCACTGTACTCTATTCGCTTTGATCTTTTCTGCAATTGGAGCTTCTTTGGCTTCTGCTCTTATGCCCTCATTTTTTTCAGCTTTCCTACAGTGTGCATCCTACCATCCTTCTCAAGCACTTCATCTCCATCACCTCTCGATTTCTCATCTGCTCTGCCTTTACTGCCCAAGTTTCTATACCATACAGTAGTACTGGTCACACCACTGTTTTGTATACCTTACTTTTCAGCTTCTTTGGCATTCTGACTCTCTGTGCTAGTTGGCTGCAGCCCCTCTGATCCTAGCTTTGACTTCTTCATTCAGACTTCCTTTCTCTTCAACCACCTCTCCCAGATACTTGAAGCTATTAACCTGTTCCACTATCTTCCCTTCTACCACAGTTCTTAGCTTCTTCTGATTTCACCAATTTCCTGCCATTACCACTGCCTTATCAGTACTTGGTTTCATCCCATGTGCCTTCATTTTGACATTCCATCCCCCTATCCTTTGCTGAAGTTCTTGCTCAGTGTCTGTCTGTAATGCTATATCTTCTGCATACAGCAACATTGTTGATCTGTCCCCTCCAACCTGATGAAGTCCATTACCAGTATGAACAGCAGTGGGCTCAGAGCTGAACCCTGGTGCGCACCCACTCCCACTGGGAACCCTTCTGTGAGACTGAATATTCTTCATACTTGAGTCACTGGGTCCTTGTACATATCTTTTGAAGACTTCTGCATTCCACCACCAACTTTCCTTATGTACCTGATTTCCATATTTTGCTCAACCACATATTTGTTCTGTACTCCTCACACATACTGTTTTGAGGTGCTCCCAGTCTCCTTCACCTCCACCTATTTTCTCCTCCTCTTGGGGTGCTAGAGCTTTGAGTAATTCCTTGAACTATTGTACTTTCTCTCCAGACACCTTCCAGGTTTTCAGCCTAGTCTCTGTTGACCTTAGAGCCTTCTCTGACCATTGCATGTAGCTGATTGTGACAACCATTGGTTTATGACATGGACCGATTGTTTCACTCGGAATGACTATGCAGTCATTGTGTCTACCCCTGTGCCCTTTCTTTACTAGGAGGAAGTCCACGTAAGTTGCATGTTGGCCACTCTTGTATGTAACTTTATGACTCTCTGAGCCATATATTGGCTACTGTCAAGCCGTTAGCCAGAGAGAGGTATAGAATGGCCTCTCCTTTATTCTTGTTGCCCCATGCATGTAGACCTAGGCAGTCCTCATATCCTGTTCTGTCTGTCCCAATACATGTGTTCAAGTCACACATTGTCAGCACCATTTCCTGTTGTCCAGTTTTATCTAGTAGGTCCTGCAACTGCTGTATGAATGGACTCTTTTCCTCACTATCGCAACTGTACTGGGGAGCATAAGCTGAGATTATGACGACTGCCCTATCATTACACTGGAGTCTGATTGCCATGTGTCTGTCATTAATTCTGATGACATCCCTCACTGCCTTCTGAAGTCTCTATCTCACCACAATTTCCACACCATTTCTAGCCCATCCTCCTCCTCCTGAATAGTAGACTCTAGATTCCAGGCCAAGTGGCTTTGCTGCATTGACCTTCCATCTTGAGTCTTGGATACATAAGATGTCCAACCTCCATCCTGTCAGTGAACCTACATTGAGTGTCGAAAATCATAGTTCCCATTTAGCGAGTTGATTGGTTTTACATCTAAATAAAAAAACAGCCACTCAGAAGACCAACAAGCTACAAGTTCTATGGTAACCATCACTGGCCACCAAACATGTATAAATCCAAATCTTTATTAAATGTCAAGCAGCAGTGACTGGAAGTGACTTAGTCGAAACAGTGTAGCATCGGGCAAACAAGAGGGGATGAAAGCGCTTGACATTTAATAAAGATTTGGATTTATACATGTTTGGTGGCCAGTGACGGTTACCATAAAACGTGTAGCTTGTTGTTGTTCTGAGTGGCTGTTTTTCATTGTTTAGCTGTTGTTTTTTTAGCCACTTTTTATGCTGCTTTTGGATTATTGGTTTTATGTCTAGCTTTCGCTCAACAGAGCTATCCCAGGTAACCCAGGCTGGGCAACTAGACGCTGGCCAGTCAGTAGCTTATTGACCAAGGGCTGCTGGGCTTTATGGTGGTCACACACTGGCCAATAGGGGCACATACACCCCTCCCACTGTTAGCATGGGTCTCTGGCATAGGTCGGAGTAGGCCCAGTCCTCAACTCACATCACCGACAAATACCCATGCCCATTTGGTGAAATTAGTTAATATGACTGAATCTCCTAGAGCCATATTTTACACAGTCGAGAGTCTAGCTCTGCCAGAGTGTGCAATCTGTAGTACATGTTCTCCTATTTTGAGAATACTGCACAATACAGTAGATGCCCAAAGTAGTTAGTTTATACAACTCTTCTCCCTATAGACCACCATGTAGAGTCTGCTGCTGCCCATGACTCCATTCATTGGTGAGTTTAAGATGGAAATACTCAGCATGTTTTTCAGAGGTGGGAAGAACCTCACAGAGACACAGGGAGAACAAGTAAACTTCGAACATGCATTGGCCAGAGGTCAAGATTGATCCTTGTACCTTGTGCATCAGAGGTTAAGACCTTAAACATTCTGCCAACTTGTCTCAATCTAAAGGAAAGAAAACATGGTAGAAAAAAAAGTCCGAATGGGCATTGCAATATTGACAAAGCATTTATTAAATGCTCTTTGTTTGTTAGTGCTAGCTCAAACAAACAATGGTTAAAGGCAAGTGACCACTCCCTTATCATTTACCATTTGGGAAAGGCACCCCATACTTTCTACTTCAAGTCATTGGTCTCAGACTTTTATGGGATAGTAACTTTCCACGTGTGAAAATATATCCTTTCTGTTATAAAAACCTACTTTTATAGAGAAAATGCCAATAAAATGGCATTTTACAAATGTTGCTTTGATGAAGTAAGTTGCTACATGAGGCCCAGAACCAACTCATTATTTCCAGAAAAATGAAATATGAGATGCCATGATATGCAGTTAATTGAAAGTTATACTTCATGATAGCAGAGTTAGGGCAGAGTGATAGGTGCAACTGGCCCAGGCACAAAGTGCTTGGGGTGAGGGATCAGCCAACTCAGATCTCTCAGTAATGCAATACTGGCTTTTAAAAGCTGGTACTGAATTTGCAGTCAAACCTGAATGCTGTAGCACTCTATGTGTCATCTATACTGTTGGAACCCCTTGCTACATTATAGCAAGTAGTATGCTACAGCTTAAAAGTAAAAAAAGCCTTTTTTTAAACTAAAACCAGAGCACTGTAGCATTCCAAGCAGGCCGGATATAAACTGTAGTAACTGTTTGCTACATTTGTAGTAAGCGGTTTGCTTCAGTTTAAATAATGATTTTTTTTTTAATAAAATTTGTAGAAGGGGGTTGGGGCAGGGCATAGAAGCAGGACCTGAATGGCTGGGAGGTGTCATGCATGTGCATCTCATCACCTAATTGGTGTGTCAGTAGTAGGATTTTGATTTTTTTTTGCCCTAAATGGAAGAGCTGGAGGAGGCACAGCATGGATCTAAGTATTACAGGGAAATGTTTTTTCTTTTTTCTTTTTTTGCTCTTCATATGAAGAGTTGAGGGGGCAGACACTGGTTACTGGTTTTTGGTACAGGCACTGGGTGCTGGCTGAGCCAGCTATGCTTCTGGTCACCATATTCATAAATACTGAACACTCTTGCATAACACATATATGTCTGTAAATGCTAGTGTGGAAAGTGTGTATTATGTTATTCATAGACACTACAGCACAGAGCAAGGCAACCAGATGGAATCTTTATATAATGGGAAAGGCCCAATTGAGCCTAATAAACCATATTTGATGTACAGTAACAAACACCACATACACAGCTGTGCAAGTATGTATACATATATATCTATGTACACACGGAAAGGTATTTTGATGTGTCTTCCTACCTGGCAAATTAGATTCTGCAGGAGTAGCACATTCCTCCACCGGAGGTAACTCCATTTGTGCTTGTACTGTTCCTCAGTTTATGCTGTGCCAGTCACTGCAGTTGTGCGCCTACCACTGTGGTCCCACTTGTCTACTCTAGATTGACCATCAGGTAGAGCTACTTGCCAAAATAATATATCATAAAATGTCATCAAGTGGCCACAAAGATTTTAATTTCCCTATGTCTGCAGATAAGAGCAGAGACTCTCCTAAACATCACTATGATGACTTTGGTATGTTTTGCAACACATATGTGAAAACCCACTGTCATCAAACTATCTGTTGAATCACATTGCCATCAGCCAAATAATCAGTCCATGCAGCTGGACTTGCATGTTGTACCACAATAGTGTACAGAATAGCATCCATATGTGCACTTGTATAAAGACAGAACGCTGCCTGGTGCATTGCAGTACCTATGGTTTTATACTACCACTGCTTTATAAATGTCCTTGTACAAGACAGAGTGTAGTATACATAATATTGATGTACATGATGTGTGCTTTGATTCATGAATGTTTTAGCAGACTTAATATGCACTGGGTATGCATCCACACTACATAGTATTTAAACTTCATTAATGTCACGGTGCACAATCAAATGTGTATATATATATATATATATATATATATATATATATAAGAGGAACATGTACAGAATTATAAACTATTAAGTTGTTTGTTCTCTGGATACTAAACAGCAAGTAATTTCCAACTCATTCTTTTATATATTGCACCTTGGATCAGTATTTCTGGTAAATTACTTTCCTGTCATGCTTACTGCTGTGCAAGTGTTTTGTGTGTATGTGTCTGTTTGCCTACAAGTCTAACAGCCCTATTTAGATTATAAGGCAAATGAATGGAATTATGTATTACACTGAAAATATTTAGGCATCCATAAGATACACGTCACATAGTCCAACATGCTGTACATCTGTAGCACATAGTTTAGTGCTTCTAGCAATATCTTATAGAAAGAGGCAAATAAACTTCACACAACAGGAGAATGAAGTGTTCCTATATGCCATTAGGAGGGTTGGAGTTCTAATGTATCATAGAGGGTATTATGAAGATATCTACAGGATGTGATTGGAGATGACAGTGGATGTCAAAGCTGGAGGAAAAGGCAGGTTTAGTTCAGAATGCAGAGGGTAGATGAATGATATGAAAACTGAACTAAAAAGCAAGACATTAACTTCATAACATGGCACCACACCCCCACCTAATATGGAACTGATGCCAGATGAAAAATACTGCTGACATTTGTCCTGTAGTCCCCAACTCTGGCATACTAGGAAAGATAAATGTTGGCACTGCTCACAATGAAGATTAGTGTTTAAACTGTACACCTTGTATTGTTTTTTAGCACTTTTATTAAATTATGACATAAGACACAGGCATGCTACATTAATATAAAACAAAACAACCAGCAATAACATGTTTGCAGTTGCATACATCATACATCACACACACATTCTTTTTTTATAACTGTCATTTACTCCAACATTACATAAATTGCTCAGTTCCTGCCTTCTCCTAAACCTCATTCCTCCTCCTGAACATTATTCTGCATGTATTGTTCCCATAATTTCCATTTATTTTTATGAAATTTGGTTCTTCAGTATTAAAACAATCCCACTTCCATTTCCTTTATCTCTGTTATAAGATTCAAATATAATTGGCTTAAACTTGAATTTCCATTTTCTAGTAATTGCTTTATTGACAGCCACCAGAATTAAACTCAACAAGGTCTTACTGTGTATATATAATTCAGATCCTGTGTCACAGCTCTAAAGAATAATTTTTTATTTGCACCCATTTGCTCACCCAGTATTTCCTGACAGAGTTCTCTGTAGGGAATTTTTAAAGTCTGCCAGCTCATTATACCCCAAGAACTTATGTTCCCAGTCTCCTCTTTCTTCCCTATCACACTTCCAACATTTGGCATCTACCCGAGTAAAATTTCTTTGCAGTCTGCTTGGGGTATAAAATACTTATGCAAACACTTCCAAGCAAAAATCCTGAACCTTCTAAAAATTGTTGCATACTTGTGAGGCACACATATATCCTTCCAATGTTCCCTTGTGAACTGCTTAGCCAGTTTCTCTTTCCAATCTTTTCTAAGCTCCTCTGACTGACTCCTATAGTTATCATGCAGTGTTTTATATGCTCTACTAATTATCCCTTTTTTAACAGCAATTTCTCTTCTAGATTTGACTAAAACCTCTACCCGAGCAGGCCTTTCATGTAGGATTCCCCTATCTATTTCCCTTTGCCTATGCTCTGATATCAGTCCTTGGTAGGGAAGGCAGTCTATCTTCTCGGCCTCATCCCAGTCTATTACTTTTCCCTCTCTAGTTATTTGCTCCCAGCACCTTTGTTCCTTTGTCAGTTTCTTCACCAAATTCCAGCCCCTTTTTGCTTGTTATCTGTGCCACTACTTGCAGTCATCCCTATAAGTAAAATCTCCTTTCCTCATTCTCATGTTGGCTTAGTTCTTAGAATACTTACTGCTATTACTTTATGAATATAATATTCTGTATGGCTGCTGTTATTCTCCTTAAAGATCTGCATCCAAAATCTCACTCTCTCCTTATTTCTTGAATTTCTCCCCTTCTTCATAATCATTCCTCTCCCTTTGAATTATAATTTTCTGCTTTTGATATGTATGAGTCTTAACTGTATAGTTCTAAAATATCCCTTCAAAACAGGTAATGTAAAACCACCTCATTCTATTGGAAGAATCAACTTATGTCACTGAGTCCTTGCCCTCTTTCCCTCTCACATAAATTCTTTCAACTCTTTATTATTTTCCACAACTTCTCCTGTTTAATAAAAGTATACCTGACCTGTATATAATAGTAAAGGAACTAGAAACATTTTGCTTCTACCTTACTATCCATATCCAGAAACGAGAGCTTCCAGTTTCTCAGTTTTTGAATGATCTTTTATTTAGTCTCTTCCCATATATCCTTAGCAGCCATAACGGATGCCTTATTAATCCTTACTCCTAAATACTTCATCTTATCATGTCCCCATAAATATGGGTAATAGTGAACCAATTCAAGTGTGGGTACATAATTTACAGCTGTAACCTTTGTTTTATCGCCATTAATTTTATATTCCAAAAGGAGTTGAAATTGTCTCAAAGTACTGCACAACACTGAAATGG
The DNA here is from genome assembly GCF_019279795.1 of Protopterus annectens. Classification (NCBI taxonomy): domain Eukaryota; kingdom Metazoa; phylum Chordata; order Ceratodontiformes; family Protopteridae; genus Protopterus; species Protopterus annectens. Next base: position 467,933,477 of record NC_056749.1, on the reverse strand, counting down.
TTTTTTTTTGGATTTTATTTATTTATTTATTTAGACATTTATTTACCAGGACAGTCTGACCGGGAGAATGCCCTTTTTCAATGGAGGCCCAGGGAAAAGCCTCACAAATAGAATTTTGCAAGATAAGTAACAAAAGACAGATACAACTTATAACATAACTATGCATAACTCATAGTTGCATAGACAGAAAAATTCAATTAAGAAGGTTAATGCAGATGTTCAGTTAAAGAAATTAACAGTGTTATATATAAAACATAAATATACATAACTCGTATGTTAAATTGACAGTAATACAGGTGCAATTAAGGAGGACAGTATAGATGACTAGTTAAAGAAATAAACAAGTTGTACATAGAATTATTCAAAGTTTATACTTTTGGCACATGAATATTTACAAAAACTATATTACAAGTTTTCAAGTTTCATGCTCTTGATTAATTAGAGTAATGTTATAGAAGAACATTGACAATGGTTAGCTAGGGGTTACGCAGGAGCATAGCCAGGAGTTAGTCCGTTGGGTTTTGAGCAGTATTTTGACTTGTGACTAGTTAGTGGTTGTTATGATGTTTTGGGGAATAGAGTTCCAAGCTTTGGAAATCTTATTAGAGTATAGGGGGTCACTGCAGTAGTTGTTAACTTTTGTTACTTGTAGTACAAATCTGTCTGAGGATCTTAGCTGTCTCTTGCTAGTTACAGGTTGAAGAATATTGGAGGTTGCTAGGCATTTTTCTGGTTGGTATATTAAGCTATGGGCTGTGGTTGTGTGAGAGTTAGGAGGCTGGGTAATTCAAGCCAACTGAGCTGGCGTAAGGCTATACAGTGGTGGGTTTTAAATGGGGAGTTATTGGTGAATTTGGCAATTTTATTGTAGCAGGCTTCTAGTGTACATTGGTCTGTGTTTTTCAGGTTGGTGAAAATGGTTGAAGCATAAAGGAGGGTAGATAGCAGATGTGTCCTGGCAATTGATTGTCTTGTGTAGTCAGTGAGGTGTGATTTAATTATGTATAATGAGCCTAGTTTAATATGGACATTTTTATAGTGAGAGAGAGGTGTTTGTCAGTAAATAGGTAGGTGAGTGGTTGCTAAGTTGCTGTCTGTAGTGACATTGAGAAGCTTAGTGTGTGTGACTGGTTCTATTTTAGTGTTATCAGTTGAGTATATTTGGAATGGAGTTTGTAAGTCAGGGGTTTTCCTCTTTGAGAAGATCATAAGTTTAGTTTTATGGAGGTTTAGGAGCTGGTGGTCTGAGAGCCATGATTCTACTGCTGTAAGAGAGAGTTGGATTGTTCTTTGTAGACTAGATAGAGAGGGGGCTGAGCAGATGAGTGCAGAGTCATCTGCATATATGATTGTGGAAAGATTAGTAGCAGTACGTAGTTTATTGGTAAATATGGCAAATAAGAGTGGACCTAGGATGGAGCCCTGTGGTACACCTGATATGACTGGTAGTAGCAGGGAGAGTTCACCTTGCCATTTTACAGCTTTGTGTCAGTCCATTAGGTAGTTATGGAACCAAGTAATGGTATAATTGTTTAGATTCAGTGATTGGAGTTCATATAGAAGTTTTTGATGAGAGACAGTGCCTTATGCTTTTGACATGTCTAGGAAAAGTGAGGAAACTAGCTGCCCATTAGTTTTGAATTGGTTAATGTATTGGTAAAGTATAAAAGGGCTGTGGTAGTACTGTGGTGTTTGGGTGCTGGTAAGGAGGTTGTTGTATAGAAGGTGTTTCATGATTTCAAAGTAGATGTATTTTTTGAGGATTTTGGATAGGGGTGATAAGATAGTGATTGGTCTACAGTTGGAGATGTCTTTATGAACAGGTATGATGTCAGGGATTTTCCAAATTTTAGGAACATACCATTCTTTTATTGATTAATTTATCAGAATGGACACTGAGTAGGCTAAGGTGCTAGCAGCTATCTGTAGGTATGCAGTGGGTAGGTTGCCTGCAGCTAGGCAGGCAGGTTTAAGTTTACTTAACATCTTTTTTATGTTGCTGGTTTGGATGGGATTAACTGAAAAGGCATTGGGAGTTGTGTTATGAAATACAGGAGTGGTTGGGGGGAGGTGTTACTAGTGGTATTGTTTAGGTTTAAAATGGAATTTATGAAATAATTATTGAATTGGGTGGCTATACAGAGCATTGAATTAGTGTTGGTGGGTGTTGGGTTTAAAGACTGACCTGGATGCAAGAACTGATTTATGGTGGCCCAGAATTTCTTGGTGTTATTATGGTATTTTAGTTGAGTTGTCATATAGTATTTATTTTTGTCATATTTTACCACTTTCTTTGCTGTATTTCTGAGTTGTCTGTAATAATTTAGGGTGGCCTGTTTTTTTTTTTTTTTTGTTTGGTATAGGGTCCATGCTTTGTCCCTGAATCTTTGAAGCTGTTTTGGTTCATCGGTTAGCCATACAACATAGTTTTGTTTTGTTTTTTTTACAAATACTTCTGGGAGGTGCTTTGGTGTTCAGTATATTTAGAAAAGTACTGTTAAAATGTGATACAGCTGCGTTTAGTGGATGTGTGGTCAGTGGGGTCCAGTTGCACTGTTGGAGGGTAGATATGAATGTTTGAGGAAAAAAGTGTTTTTTGTTGCGGATTTGTTTGTATGATATGGTTTTGGTGGGATTTTGGTATTTCCTAAGTAAATAGGTAGGTGAGTGGTTGCTTATGCTGTCTGGGAGGCAACCTGATTGGCTAAAGATGGTTTATTAATTAAAATCCAGTCTAGTATACAGCATCCCTTTGACTTGTTTGTCTATTCTGATTGGGGTTAGTATCAGCTGGGAGATGCCATGCAGGTTTATAAAATTTGAGGGATTATCTGAGGTAAAGGTTTGCCAGTCTGAATTAAAGTCTACCATAACTATTATTTATTGTGGGTAAGTGAAGGATAGCCAGTAAAGGAAGTCCTCAATGATGCTGGGATTATTGTTAGGAGGGATGTAGACAGCTATAATTATGATGAATTTATTGGGGTTTATTTCTAGTCTGGTGAAAAGCAGTGCGATATTATTTAATTCAGGTGTATTTGGATTTTGTCTTTCACATTTTAGGGCATTTTTGCAGATATTAGCTATACCTCCACCATGTTTGTTTAGTCTATCCTGCCTATGTATTGTGGCCAGGTGAAAGGATTGCATTATGTACCGCAGGTTTTAGGCAGGTCTCTGTGATGACAGCTACGTCTGGAGAGTAAAGTGCTAGAGATGCATGAAATGCTTGTATTTTATTTTTTAGGCTCCTAAGGTTCATGTTTAGCAGTAAGAGGTTTAAAGTATTATGGGTTAGGTTGGAAGTATTTATGACATTGTTTGTGTGTGGCACATTTGGCCTGTATTGGGTTGAATTAAGGCCAGGGTTTGGGTGAATGTCTCCATTCAACATAATGTTTGATTGTAAGTATGCTGAGGGATTTGGATACTTCATAGGAAGTTACTAGGCTATTAGTCCTGAGGCCCTTACAAGCCTAGCCAAGAATTTAGACCATGTTCCAACAAGTCAGCACCCTATGCCACTGTCCAGCAGGGACACAGGTGTAATCCTAGGGGTGTATTTTCTGTATCCCATCCAGTTATCCAAGTTGCACTTAAAAAGGTTTAATGAGGTACTCTGTTTTACGTGGAGAGGGAGTCTCTTCCACAAAAGGGGAGTCTCTGGGACAAACATCTGTCCCGCCAACAAGTCCTATTTATGTCAAAAAACAGGATGAGGTTGCATGTGCATTAGTTTGGTGTATTTTGAAGTAGTTGGTTGTTGCATTTTGATGCAAGTATCTGTATGAAAATAGAGATGTTTTAGTAGTATTAAAAAGACTTGCTGCTATGGGAAAGTATAGTTCTTCAGTATGTAGGGAAAAGCAGGTTGGTATAGTGGGTGAGGTAAAGGTGATTAAAGGGTAGCCCTGGTAGGAAGTTAGTGTGAATAGTATAGAGAGGAGAATTATGAGAGGTATTTGAAAGAGGTTCATGGTGGGAGGAATAGGACTGTAAGCTGACAGAGGTATTAAGTGGAATGTGAGAAAATGTAGGAAGGAATGTAGTGTGTTAGGTTCATTTGAGTTGGAGTTGGTTTAGAAACTTAGGTAGGGTGGAGTAGTGAGAGGAGGGGGGAGAGTCAGTTTATTTAGGTAAATGTAGTGGGTGGTATCAGGGTTGATGGGTGTAGTGTGGTTGGAGTGGCTTTTCAGTTGATAGGTGGTGGGTGTAGTTTGCCTTGTTTAAATGTGTGGTTACTGGGGATGGGTGGGAATTCAGGGTAGGGTAGGAAAGCATATCAGGCAGGACCTGGTTGCTGCAGCATAATTCAAGAAAACAATCAGTAAGAACTTAATTACAGTGCAAGTACAGTGATACTAAGGTAAGAAGGCCAAAGAAATGTATGATTAAGTAAGTGTGGTGAGAACACACTCATTTGGTTCTGAAGTATAGAAGATGAGACAACCAGTGAGGGCTGAAAGTAACCCTTGTTAACAGCTACTTAGAGGGAAAAAGAAGAGATTGGATCGGAGTGAGTCTCAGGAGTTCCTGTGATGTGCTTTAGTCACCAGAGGGGTTGCAGGTGTTACTTTATAGCTTAGGTTATCCCACTCAACAACACCATAATAGCACCAGAAACCCATACGAAGCTCCTTGGAGTAATCATAGATGACCAGCTGAATTTTGATCTTCACATTCATCACTGCATTAAGAAAACCCACCAAAAGCTTGGAATTCTTTACAGAAACAAAAAATTCCTCACCACTGAATCCAGCGCCTACCTCCTTCCCAACCTGTTCTGTATCTCACAAATCTTTACTAACCTCCAGTCTGCACTACTCTCCAAACTTGAATCTGCCTATAACAAAGTGGCCAGATTTCCTGCTAACATGCCATCTAAATCTCACCCTCAAGTCGCTTCATTGGCTAGAGTTTCCGAACCACCTCAAACTTGCCCAACTCCTCATTATCTATTCCTTTCTCAATAAACCCTCCTCCTGTCCAAGTCTTTCCTCACTAGTCACACTCTATACCCCCACCTGATTTCTTAGGAGCTCAGATTAATGCCTACTGCAAATTTACAAACCAAACAAATCTGCTGGACGGAACTTTTACATCTACTCTCCAGCCATCCTCTGGAACAAGCTTCCCTTGACTTTAAGAAGCATACCCCAGATCCACACATTAAAGATCTCTCTCAAACATTACTTAACCCGCCTCACAATATGCCCCTGTAACCTCCCCCCTTGAACTTTGTATAAATCTGGGTCACTACACACCTCCCTTTTTCATCCCTTTCCCCCTTTCATCTCTCTTCCTCTCACCTTACTCCAACCACCCACCTCCTGCCTTAATACCTCAGGCCTCCTCTCTCCTACCTACCTCCTGTCCATAAGCTAATAATCTTTCCTGTCTCTCAACAGGCTACCCAACTATCCATATTTGGATCCACATTATGATAACTATATATCCTAACAACTCACATCTTCTCCCAACACTAACTCCTTCTACCACCCTCCCTAAAACTAGCTTGTCCTATCACCTACTGCTACCCATCTAGAATGTGATAATCTTATAACATTATCTCTTGCTTTTAGTGTATGTTCACTTTCATATGAATCTGACTAGCTTTATTTGTGAATAACTCTTGCTTGCCTCCACTATTGTAAATGCATCCGACAATCAATTCTCATTGTACTGCATATATACTGAACTTTGTAATCATCTATTTTTTTGTACACTGGATCTTTTCTCCCCAGTCCTGCAGCTGAAAAAGGGCTCTGTCCCAGTCGGACTATCCTGGTCAACAAATATCAAATAAATAAATAAATAAAATGTACTTTAGTTGGAGCAGTTGTGATCTCCAGTAGGGCTGCAAAAACAAATATGGATAGCAAAGGTGTTTTCTTGCAGTTTGCAGAGGGATTTGTTTGGTGCACATAAGCTTCAGGTTAAACACAGTAGTTGAAGCAGCTGCGATCTCCAGTGGGTCCACAAAAGCAAATGTGGATGGCAGACATGTTTTGTTACAGTTTGCAGAGGGATTCAGTTGGTGCATGCAAGCTTCAGGTTTAACACCTGGGGAAAGAAGGGAAAGAGGGAGGGAGATTAAGCTTAGAATAGATACAACTAATGACGTCTGAGTTAGTAAGTACAGGCAGATGCAAGAGTGTGGAAGAAAGGGTAAAAAGAAGGGAGAACAGATGGAGATGGAGATTAGTGGGTGGTAGCAGTACGCAGAGAAAAAGGACGTAGAGTGAGAGCAGTAGTTTATTGGTCTAGGTTAAGATAGTCAGAAAAAAAAAGTTCAGGGTGTAACGGGAGATATGAGAGTAAGACACTGTAATAGCTAGAGTATAAAAGTGAGCCAGAGAAATCAGTATAAGATCACGTAATAGATACACATGTTCAACATAGCATCAATTGTAATATTTTAGCATTACATTAGACAGTTATACTAAACAATGCAGCTAAGTAGCATAATGAGTATCAATGCAGTATACAATACTCAATTCAATCTGTAAATACGAGGTAGTTGGCAGTTTGCTTGTCAAATAGCTACTTATGACAATCCTGTTAAATGCTATCAACAACAAAAAAATAAACAATAACCTTGCATCTAGCTAGTACAAATTATCATCACGCAATCGATTCAGATAGGATATGTTTAACTTACAATAACATGTGCTAAACTGGAACTAACGGTGAGAATATAAAAGCAGTTTCCATACACATATGTACACTTTGCTTAAGCGATAATGATATACACAACATAAACCATGATGTTTCCGCTAATCTAATGCTGGATATTGGTAGCAGCAAACAAGAATCCTTCATGATATAATTTTTACAGATAGACTCTGATACAATGCTACACTTCTGCCTGCTATTACAATCTACTTGGGCAGCTTAAAGCTATAGATTGCCAATGTCATGACTAGCTCAGAATGCAATATAAGATACCTTAATTCTCCTTATAATGTTTGTAGTGCTAAACAAATCCCAAAGTTAATGGCAGCACATCACTGGTAGCCCCAGGACGGAGGGAAGGCAAGGACAGAGACAAAAAGATGGCATGAGACATTAATAGTGAATTTTAAAAAAATACAAAGGAGCATGGGAGGAAGCAGGAACAGCTACACCTTTGTTGTAATATCTACCTGTCATAAGTCACTGTACTGATAATGTAAGTTGCCCCGAACCTGGTTGCAGCAGTGTATCAGGTACAAAATATCATCATCTGCAAATGCAAATGAAGCCATCATTTCTTAATTACCATACCGATTATATCCCTGAATTTCTGAGTACATTATTTTCTTTGCCAATGGCTCTAAATACAAAGCAAATAACAGAGGGGAAAGAGAACACCCCATGCCTGGTTCCTTTGTTCAGACACATTTTGTCAGAGAGGAACCCTTCCTCTTTAATTCTTGTCTCCGATTCCTCATACGTTCTCCTAATTTACTGTATTACTAGGAAAGTGAACGCTTCCATTGCCCTACTCATATAATTCTAGCTTATTCTCTTGAATGTTTATAAAAGCAAAGAAAGTGGAGGAACCAAAAGTGTCCAAAAATATAAATGTATAAATCGAGAAAAGACACTTTGGCTGGAGATAAAAACACTTTAATGCAAATAAAAATAACAAAAAGGTAAGCGCTTTCCAGATAAGCCTCTTCTTCAGACCTAAATACAAACTGATAAAAATCCTGGATTTAAATGCAAGCACTGACCAATAAAAACAAGGCTTAGGAATGCATCATGAAAAGGTAATTAATTTAATTAATTAATTAATTAATTAATTAATTAATGTGGTAAACCTCTTCTCTTCAAAAGAGGTTTTAAAGACACAGCTCTAGTGAGGCCAGAAGGAAAATATCCCTTGAAATCCACAATCCATTTTAATTCAACATATTCTGTCTTATTTTTAATGTCCCCTTCACACAAACTGACATTCACTTTCTGCAAAACTAAAAATTTTAAATTACGCTGTGTATTACGATCAATTACATGCTTAGCTTGTGCATTTGCTGTTACGTATGTCATTGAGATGTTCCAAAATTCTTTCTTTTAACATACGATTAGTCTTGCTTATGTAAAATGCACTACATAAATTACACTTTGCTAAATAAACAATGTTTCTTGTGGAACAATCAGCATAAAAAGAAAACTCTATAAGCATATCATTTAGTGGATGTCTGACCATCCAAGCAGACCATATATAGGTACAAGCTTTACAAGTTCTGCAGGGGTGGGTACCTCTACGCTGTGAGTTAAACCTCTCACATATATTATGGTGCTTGTAACATAACTTTTGTTTCAAGTTTCTATTATTCTTGAAGCTAAAGCTCGGATTAGTTCCCAGTACCTGGCTAATACTTGGATCAGTCAACAAAATAGGCCAATTCTTTTTAACACTATCACATACTACATTGACATTGTTAGAATAAGTCAAACATAACCTATTCACAGGTTGATTAACTTTCCTTCCTGCACTTTGTACTTCATCTCGACAGCTTTCAGAAAAATAGGGCTTGGTTTTACAGATATCGGAGGAATTAACCTCCTCTATTGCACTGTGTCAAACTTCTTGTATCCTCTACTAGTTGATCTGATGTAAGGCCCTGGACCGCAGCATTGTAGTCAGCCCTATCAGTGTGAAGTCTCCTACAGCGTAGCACTTGATTCTTGACTACATTTTTCATAATATGCCTGGGATGCATGCTGGAGCGATGGAGAATGTTATTCTTCCTACAATCTTTCCTGTGCATTTTAGTTGATACATCTTCTAATATGCTCTTACTAACAAGAACATCCAGAAAGTCCAGCTTTTCTTTTGAAAATTTAAGTGAGAAAGAGAGGTAAGATGTAGTATTCTCAAGAAAGTTAACAAAACTGTCTAAATCTTGTTCATTCCCATGCCAAGTAAAAAAGATGTCATCCACAAAATGCATGTAAAACGTAATGTGTTGCTTGAACATGTCAGAGACAAATACCATCTCCTTTTCCCATTGGGCCAGCACAATGTTGGTGTATGTGTTAGCACACACTGTGCCCATAGCAACTCCTACTTTCTAAAGGAAGAATTCATTCTCAAATAGAAAAACATCGTTCTCTGATATCAAATCAAGTAATGCACAGATCATATTAACTTTGATATTAGAAAACTCACTTTCTTTATTTAGAAAGCTTCTAACATTCTCTACTCCCTCTTCATTAGGAATGACCATAAATAATGAATTCATATCCAAAATTAAAAAAATTGCTTCATTGATAGATGTATCCTGACTAGACTCGGCCCAAAGAAACAGATGCTCGTGAATTTGTTTACTGTCCTTTAGGACAGTAGGTATTTTGTTCAAAACACATCTTAGCTGCTTTTCAACATAGATGGACATAGGTTCTGTAAGCCAGCCCCTTCCTGAAACAATGGGTCTAAGCGGGGGATTTAATGGATCTTTGTGCACTTTCGGCAAATCATAAATGACTGGTATGGTAGGATGCTCTACACACTAAAGTAGGTGTACAAAGAATAATCAATCTGGTCAGTCATAAGAAGATCATACATATACAAATTCAGTCTACTGATGATACCATTTACCTGGAATTTTTGTAAGTTTATATATAGATTGACATCATGTAGCATTTTGTGCATTCTATCCAAGTAGTCCATTGTATCAAGGACAACTATCCCACCACCCTTGTCAGCTGGTCTAATAGTCAGGTGATCTGCCTTAGTCAAAGTACACAGGGCTTGATCTTCTCTAGTAATTAAGTTGTAAACAGTGCCCTTCATTTTCTCACTAGCTACTCTCCTAAGATCACTCTCACACATCTTAATAAATGCGTCCATAGCCTGAGAATTATTAGGAAAAAACACCTCGGTTTTCTTAAATTATGAACATTATCAACTCCACAAGTATTACCATCATACATGGTTTTAAGCATTATATTTCTTGCAAAAACATTAAGGTCTAAAACAGTATCCACCAAATTCATATTGTTGGCAGGAACAAAGGAGAGACCCTTATTCAACACTGAAAGTTCTTCAACAGTGAGAGTGACTGAGGATAAATTAAAAATGAAATTATTTATCTGCAACCTCGTGTACTCGAGGTCTTGTTTTGAGCACCAGGGTTGGACTGTATCCTTCCTCATCGCCTGTGACTCCTGGACCTGCTCATATGTTTGTCCTGCCTTATGGGCAGTGCTTTGGCTAAAAAACCCCAGAAGAACGTGTGCCTTCATTACTCACATTTTGAATTCTAAGGGTAAAGAATATGGAAAACCAGGCTTCAGAAGTGAGTTTTGAAAGCAAGAAATAAAACCTTCTTTGACTACCTTAAGCAATCCAGGCCCTAAAAATATGAAATTGATATTAAGATATTGTTATGAACTTTTGGAGGGCACTAAAATGGATACAGATATTGCAGACAGTACCATTAATGTTCAGCATGCTAATCATGAGCTCACCAGGCTGATCCATACCAAGAGAATTTGTGAGCGTACAGTTATTTATAAACTGTTTGTCCCCTGACAGCTTCCAAAGCCATATACATTTACCTTACAAAACGTATAACTGCAAAAGAAAAAAAAATGTACCTCTGATTGTCTACTGTAAGAAATGTTAATCACTAGCATGATGTCCTGTTGTGTGTATATATGCTATATATATATATATATATATATATATATATTAACTGCCAATCATTAGCGGACCGGAGTTCCGCTGTGGCGACCCCTAACCGGGAAAAGCCGAAAGACACAAACAAAATGCTATATGTTTGTTAATCACCAGCATGTTGTCCTGATGTGTATATATGCCATATGTATTTATGTTTTACTTCTTTTTACTCTCATGTAATGTATTGTAATGTGGAGCTTTTCTCCCCGGGCCTCCGCTGAAAATGGAGGACATGTGTCTGGTCAGACTTTTCCGGTAAACAAATGTAAAATAAAATAATAAATAAAAATGAGGGAAACTCTGTAGGAATTTAGCAAAGTCACAGATCATCATGTACCTTGTGCAGTATGGCAGCAAAATGGAGGGTATTTATATGCAAAACAGCAAACAAATTGATGAGCAATGAAGAGGGTGAAGGAATGCCTGGCTCACAGCTATTGTCACCAATGAATATATCAATACCATATGATAGAAATAAGATCTTAACAAAAGGCAGCACAGATAAAATGGAAAATAGCTAAACTACCTGAAGCATGTAAGGAAGTAAAAAGAACTGATGTGGCTTACCACATGTGAGATGAACACTAATGATTTGGTAAGCCTATAAGTTGATACATTGAACCAAAAGTTTCAACTAATCTTTATAAGTTGGAAGGTTTAGAGTCAGCAGTTACAGAAGTCTGTAAATGTGGTTAAATAAAAACAAAAGGAACAGGCTAGGCTTATAGGGTTGAATGACTTGGCTTATAAGGGCCCTAGCTGTCATTAGCCCAGAATACACCTATGAACTATGAACTTAGATTTTGGGAATAATTTCGCTTAATTGCTGACATAGGATATTTCCTGGTTGTTTGGTTTTCTTTTTTTTTTTCTTTTTTGACTTACACATTTATTTTTTTTCTTCTCTTCTTCATGGTTTCTATATCTTTGAGCACAACTGTGATTGATAAGTGTTCTACTTATGGAACCTGAAAGATATCCTGCTGGATTTTAGGTATGAAGTGTATTACTGCATTCAGTGTCTGTTGATATGTTAATATTAATAGCGAGCATACTGTATCTAAGCTTAGGAAGGTTATGTGTTTTATCCAAAATCATCCTGAAAATGTTTCTTTTACAGGGAACTCATTTTGATAAGAGTATGTGATATAGATTATTAGAAAAATATACATGGATTAAAAATATGGCCAACAATTATGAAACTATTGTTTCTTCAGGAGTAGCTATTTTAATCAAAATTTTGTGTGATAGTATTATAGAAAACACCTGTGCAGAAATGACTGGAAGAGGGTTTGCAATTTAAATTATTGCAACATTAAAATTCACTGTTCTTTCTATGCATGGAATAGTTCAGAATTATCAGACATTTTAGATAGTGTAACGGATCAGTACAATATCTTCAGAATGTTTCATGTATTGTAGGAGGTGATTGGGATGGAATGTTGGATGGTAGTTAAGATAGGTCCTTTTTGCCATCGCATTTTTCATATCAAGTTAATCATGGTAAAATATTCTCCAGTCTAATTGCACAAGGAAATTTAATGGAAATACAGAGAACTAAGCATCCAGAGTTTGAAGAATATATATTTCCCATAAAGATAAATTATGTATTAAAACTGATTATATTTTTTCAAGGGATCATGTAAACATAATGTAGCTTGGGAATATTTTAGTACACCTCCTTTCTGATCATTTTGGTATCAATATTAAAGTTTATCATAATAAAGTAGCAGAATGCAGTACTGTGAAAAGAATATATTCTGACTCATTTAACACACAGTTTTGTTGTAAGGGATTTCTAAAAAAAGAAACTCTTGTCTGCAAACTAGGAGCCATAATCAAAACTCCTAACAATGTGGACATCCTACAAAAGGGCCTCACTGTGACAGATGCCTGGTGTCAAAGCCATGGCCTCAAGCTCAATACCAAAATGTGCATTGTCATCCCATTTGGTAAAAACTCTGTACCCATGAGCTACCACATAGGTGGTAGTCTACTTAACACCGAAAGTGTGATAACAGGCCTTGGGACACAGGTGGACAGTAGTCTCTCCTTTGATAATCACATCGCCACAGTAGTCAGGAAATCCTTCTACATGGCACACCTCATCACAAAAGGTTTCTCATCCAGAAAAAAAGAGGTCATTATTCCCCTCTACTCGTCACTCATTAGACCCATTATAGAGTACAACACCCTTTTGGTATGTACCTCACAAAGAGGATTACCAGCCTCAAACAGATGCCCTATGCAGACCGTCTCAAAAAACTCAAACTTTACTCCGTCGCATATCGCCTACTCAGAGGCAATCTCTGCCTAACATACAAAGCTATGAAAACCCAGAGCTGTTGGACATGCTTCACTTAAAGAAATCCCAATCCCTCTGAGCTACACGCTCTAGGCAGGGGTGTAGCCAGGATTTTCAAATTTGTACTCACAACTCCCAGACTGCTGCCCCTCAACAAGCCACACCCACATTAACACTGCTGACCAAGCCACACCCCCTTTATTTTGCTGATCTCTGAACAGATCACTTTGAAGTATATGCCAGGGTAGTAATTACACGATGCATGAACATTTTCATTCCAAAGGTACATCTTCCATAAGTCAAAAAACAAAATACCTTTCCATTTACACTAAGAGAGATCTGTTTACCCCCCCCCCACCAAGATTACTCTTCTTCCCCTTGCAGCCCCTAACCCCTGTAGTGGCTCATTACACCTCCATTGATGCTGCTGACTAAAGGACTGTCAGGGTCTAGGCATCACATGCTCTGCAGTGTTGTGGTCTGTAGGTACAAGATATAGTGCTCTCCCTAGGTAACATCCAAGCTATGAGCCACAACTACCTCCCTTTTACCAGCATGGGTCACCTGGCAATGCATGATCACTCCTATGGCTTACAGTCATACTAAGCCTTTTAGAATGGCAAATCTTACATTTCCAACAGCAAATACATTTTAGCTGGGCTAAGTCATACTGCCACTGACAATTAATGAAGATGTGTTCCCATGCGAATTAATCAAGCAAAAAGTAAAGCAGTTGAAATTTACATCCTTACTGCCCTGCTTACATACTGTGAATCTCAAGCCTTTGCTGAAAGGAAATTGGTTAAAGCAAGAAAAGTACCCTAGGCGCCAGAACTGGTGGGACCGTTTACTGTCACATGCTCTAGGCGCTTGTTTGGAGTTTTTTCTAGTCTTATAATCCAGTGATAGTCTGAACAAAATTATTGGAAAGAAAAGAAAAGAAATTCAAGGAAGACATAAGTTTTGCCTAAAGTTTAATGTTCAAAGCTGACACGATACCACCCAATATGCTGAGAAGGCAACAGCCTGAAAAGACAAAAAGCTTATCTGCAAATGCAGGCTGCCTCTCAACCCTCCCACAAAATGAAAGCAGTCACTTTATGTATAGCCCTATGCTGTTACATGCTGAAAGAACAAATTAAGACACTAAGGTTTGATTGTGGAAAATGTCAAAGAAAATTACCACACCATTTTCAATCCCCTTGTAAGCTAGTGTAAGTGATCTTGTGTGCACATATCTGAGTAGTGCTGGTTTCTGACTATGCAGGGTACAGGGCATTAGTTGGGAATGGGGTCCCTCTACTAAGCCTGTTTCAAACTTCCACTTACAGAATAATTTACTACCAAGCTCTATGCATATTTAAATAGTTCCATAGACACATCTTCCACTCTCAGAAATAAACACAACACTAAATTCAAAAATAAAGCCCTATGGGCAGTATAATAAAAGAAAAAAATACTCATTGCATGCAAAAATAAATGTAACTCTCAGAAAGCTAAAAACCCTCTCGCTAAACTAAAACAATGAACTCGGGACTGTGATTAAATCAACCAAAGCCTGATATGAGGTAAAAATATAAACCCAGGTGAAAGATAACCACAAAGTATTTTTTTAACTGTGCTAGAAATCTCAAATAATGACTGGCACTACAGTGAGCTGATAAATGATATCACATACTTGGACTAGACAATATATCCAATTCACTGGCCAACTAATTCTGATTGAACTTCATCCCACCAATCTTCCGGTATTCTCACATAAAATACCTGCATCTAAACCCCCCTCAAATCTCTCAACAATTTCTGAAGTTTGTACCCAAGGCCAAGAACATAATGTCTATTACGACTGGCTAACATAGTAGAATGCCTACTGGTTAATCTGAAACCTGATATGCTGAACCCCCTATAAAGGCTATTCAGTACTAATCTCAAAACAGGTTTTGTACTGGATGAATGAAATAATGCAACAGGCTTTCATGCAGGTGGGACTTCAATGGGCCCAACATACTCACTATTGTAAAGAAATCCTTTTTCTTTGTACAGCTTATATCTAAAGGTCTATCATCCAGATCCAGGCATATAATTGTTCCCCTCTACTTGGCACTCATTAGGCCAATCACTGAGTGAGTATAATGTACCTTTTGGTATATACCTGTCCAAACACTTCTCAGAAATGGATGCCATCTAACCCTCAAACATTTAGAAATTATTCCAAAGCAAACCTTGTATTAATGACTTATACCATGCTAAAATTTTCATCCCCCAAAACAATGTGAACTCTGTTACCACTATGCAAATTATTTACAGAAACCCTATACCATCATGTAAACAGCTGCACTGAGGTAGCTGTACCCACAAGGAATAAGCAGAGAACCAACACAGATAACAAGCCACCCTGGTGGAATCCCAGTATCAACAACTTGTATAACAAAAGGAGGAAAACCATGGCCAATACTAGGAACTACAATACCCAGAAGGGTATGAAACCCATCAAACTAAATAAGCAACTCAGAAATCTTATCAAGCCCACCTAAGCCAGATTTGAGGCAGAAATATCCTCAAAGACAAAAGATAATGACAAGGCCTTCATCAGCTTTGTTCACAACCTCAAAGGTAACATGACAGTGTGCTGAACAAATTGTAAATAGAACCACTTAAAAGGAATCAGAGGATATAGCAAACCTGCTGGCTGATCAATCTAATTCCAGTTTCACCCCTTCTTCCCCTCAATACCTCTCAGAAGACACCCTCGACCATAAATCCTCTGGCTATCACTAGCGAACAAGTCTTCCATGCACTCTCCAAGTCAAAGAATACTACCTCAATAGGCCCTGATCATATCCTGGGATACCTCTTGGATAGCATGAAACATGAGGTATCAAGCACTCTAAAATCACTGTTCAACATTAGCTTACTAATTGGCTTCATGCTTAGTAAATGAAGGACTGCAGTGGTTAAACCTTTACACAGGGTTTGGCCTTCTACTGACTTGGATAACCACAGACCATACGTCTGACTGGTCTTGTATGTAAACGCATGGAAAGAATTATCATAGATATTTTAAATAAAGACACAGGGAACCCATTTTCTTATTTACTTCCACAATTATTACAGATATTGAAATAAAATAGCACAAGCACTGATAGCCATTTGCTAAATACATTCTCACAATGAAAACAGACTCAGCATGAGCAGTAAACTTCTCTGCCCTTGAAACTCACATTCATTGAAATGGCATGAAAACCCACATTAAAAGAAAATGCATCTGACAGTGGAGGATTAAGTTTACCTTTGAGCTGTTTTCAAACCATAGGCTCCTTGCACACATTTATAGGGCCATGCACACATGTATGTGTTCTTTGATTCACCCTCATGATAAATTATATTCCATTGTCGCCTCACAGTTAGACGTTGCCCGTTCGATTCTCAGTTAGAGCATCTTCTGTGTGTCGACATGTGTGAATGGGCGTTCCTTCATTGAAGGCTATGTGTTAGGCCTGGCAAGCCAGCACGTAAAAATCTACTGCTAATCATTAGCGGACCGGTGTTCCGCTGTGGCGACCCCTAACCGGGAAAAGCCGAAAGACACAAACAAACAAACAAACAAACATATAATACATCACAATTTGTTAGAATGGTGTTTTAAATTTGTAGTTATGAACATTCTTCTAGAAAGCAATGAAACAAAATGTATGAAATAATGATAAAGCTACCCATTTCAGAAAATTTTGATCATAAAATGCTACTTAAATTTATATCATTATAATCCACCAATATTACTCAAAAAGCACAATCTTTTCAGAAGTAAAAGTCATCCAGATAATTCTACCTTAAAGAGATCTGTAACTAAGAAAAGAGGTTGTTACTAGCAAACAACTTTACATTTCAATGTTTCATCTACAAATTCAGTGCCTGCTGCCATTGAAGAATAAATTGTCTGCTACATTAAAAATGGTAAGCTGGTAATATTGCAATAGGGAATGACTGACAATCAAACAACAAGTTACTAGGCATCTTAAACAAAGGAGAACACACTCAGGAGTGTAGAACCCCTATACCTCCTTAAAATGCACCAAATAATCCGCAGTCAAAATGGCACTGCAGTATCAGCACTCCATTTACATGGTGTGGGAGTAAAACCCACAGCCTTCTGCACCAAAGGCAATTATGCTGATAACCCTGCTTTCAAATTCTACAACACAAACAGTAACTGCCATTTTGATAAACA